>NW_027512418.1:0-87500 GCF_048772815.1 Callospermophilus lateralis | reverse complement strand
AAAACAACCTGGTAAGGATGAAGGGTTGTGTCTCATTCACCCTCTCTCCTTAATGTAGAAAAGATGGACCAACCAAGGCCTTTGTGGAGAGCTGTTCCTGGGTTCCTATGGTTGAGATACCTATCTAACTTGTGAAAGTGTCAGAGGAAGTATTGAAGCAACTGTTCGGAAAAAGTGGTTGCTAAGGCAGTCACCTCATTCAGTTCCTGAAAGAAGTGACCTCACCTCACTTCCTTGGTGATGGAACTCTGTGAACTTGGGATCCAGGAAGTCAGGCATCCAGAACCAGTCCAATTCCCAGTACAGTGGGATCACTTGTTTAAATTTACCAAGGACAGAGTCAGTCTTTCTTGGTACCTACTGATGTGAGGATGGCCAAATGCCAGGAAAGTGTGAAGACTGGCCTTTCCAGAGAAAGCAAGAAGTCGCTCACCGCGGGCTCCTGATATTTCACAGAGTTGGCCAAGGAGACCAGATCTGAGAAAGGACAGGCCATTTCTGGGGAACATAGTATAGCCCACCATTCAGAGGACACTCTGGATAGTCACAGACTTACTTTGGGGAAGGAGGTGCCTTTTTCAGTGTGGGTGTGAGTTTGTGGTTTTGTCTTATATTCTGAGAATAGGTAGGGAAGGCGGCTTGCTTGGTTTGGAGTGGAATGTTTCTAGAAAGTCTTTTGACAAGGCGAGTGTTTCTATTTCTGTGTATCCCACTGTGTCCGTGGTTGTAGACATTAGAAAAGAGAATGAATCAATGGATGTGTCCTGTCTAGTAGAAAGCTTCCCAGCATTCATCCTACCCATTTTAGGAATGGATTGCAGGTTGCCTTATCGATGGACAACATGTACTGTCTTCCTAAGTTCCTGTTTTCTTCCTGAATTCTGGCCACTCTCCAGAATAGGCTCATGGTTTTGTGTCCAAAATATGTACCACCTCCAAACTCTGTGACATGGCAATGTAATCCATAGCTGAAGGGAATGGCAAGCATCTCAGAAAACTCAGATATCAGTGTGACCAGGAAAGTCTCAGTGGAGAAACCCTGCTTTGGCCCTTTTGCTTACCTATTGTTCTGTTGCCCTGAATGTCAGGAAGGTCTTTGCCTCAGGCCACCCTTTGTGAAGCCTGAAGAAAACAGTTTTAAAATGGAAATGAATGGGCATCACCTGTGGCTCTTTGCTTAATTACTTTGGAAAGGAATGTCTCTGAATCAGCCTCTTGGCCCTGTGTGAGGCTGTGGCTTAGATTATCAGCATCGGATGGATCTAAAGAAAGATCCAATGTGTGCATCCAAAACCAAAATGGCAAAAAATCAGTCATTGTGGATGAAGTCTCTTGCCTTCCTCTGTTTGGTTCTTGACCTCCATCAAGGGAGTATTGGGATTTTTTGGGTCAAATGAGTTCTTCCAATCCCTGCAAAGGTGCTTGGGTTTAATAATGACTCCAAATCACATAAGGAATCTATACCTGACAGTCAGTAGGCCTCAAATTGCAGAAACAGAGCAGTATTAATGGCAGAACTATGTGATCAATCCTGGTTCACAGGAAGGGTGTCCAGGCCACCCTGAATTTAGGCAAATGAGGGGAAGGGAGCTTATTATGGACACTCTATTGGGCTGTGCCATTTAAGGAAACCTCCAGCCAGAGGTTATGATGAGTGACTATATGGAAGTAGATGAGGGCCATGTGGGATTGTTTTGATTTTAATTGTGGTAACTTGTGTGGCTTTTGGATGAGATGACTGTGTTCACCTGGGCTTTAACACTGGCGTGATTCTCCTAAGAGACTGAGTTCTGTAACTGACTTCAGAGTAGAAATTGCTTTGGAAATGGATATGTTTTAATCAGCCTCTTGGCCCTGTTTGAGGCTATGGCTTAGATTATCAGCACCAGATGGATCTAAAGAAAGATCCCATGTGTGCATCCAAAACCAATATAGCCAAAATAGCAGTAATTGTCGATGAACTCTCTCGCCTTCCTCTGTAAGGTTCTGAAAGAATAAAAGAAATTGAAATTGAAATGTAAAGAACCAGGTTTTGTAAAGTTTCCAAGCTGCACTCAGCACCTGAAATTCCTGTGGCAGTTAAGACAATTCCCGGATTTGCACATTAGATGTGTGTTGAAATCTTCCCTGAGGACCTAGTTACTTAACAGCCCCTCCCCAGAAACCATGCAGCTCACAACGTATACATCACAGTGCATCCACCAATCAATTTAAATGTATACCCCTTCTTAGGGCTGACCAATCACCCCCTGCCCAACCTGTTCCCGCCAATGAATGTGCTAATCATGTTTTAGAGTTGTTATTTGATTTTCCCATGGAATATGATGATTTGCTAAAGGAGGCTATGATGTGTGTAAAGTCCCTACCCTCTCTAAAGAATGTATATAAACTCCGCTCGAGTGGTTCTTAGGGCTCTTTGTTCTTTGCTCCTCTGAAGTGAGCCCTGAGCTCCAGCACGCTATACCCCCAATAAACCCTTTGGTGTTGCATGAGAAAGCCTGTTGGTGGTCTTTTCCTCCGATGTTCGCCCCACCTTTTCATCTGGAGGCCCCAGGTGAGATATCCAGCGCAGCGGACGAAAGACACCAAGGGACTCCTCTCAGGGTAAGAAAGGCGCCTCTTTCATTTTTCGGGTTTCAGGTGAGGGCTTGGCAAAGTGGCTGTCGGTGAAGAGCATTAGCTCTCTCTGACGGTGGCTGGCAGACGTGTCACAGAGCTACTGGCCACGTTTCTGGGGGACACTCCAGAGGATGAGGAAAATCAAGGAATATTAGTTTCCTCAACTCGGTTATATTTTGCTTCAGGATTTGGTTTGCCAGCCCATCAGGTTTTGCTGGCTACACAGTTTTGTTCATTGTCCCGAACTCATGTTGAGTTTACTGTCTGTCTTTATTGTCTAACCCATCAGGTTTTGCCAGTTACTGAGTTCTAATATTTGTCTTGGACCCATGTTAAACGTGTACTGTTTGTCTTTGTCTGTGTTGCGTTTGTGTCTTCACTGTCTCTTTTTGAGTAACTCCCATTATGGGACAAAGCACTTTCTTGCTTCTGTCGCTGACCCTTGATCATTGGACTAATGTCCGCTCAAGGGCCCAGAATCATTATTTTTCAGTTAAATGTCAGACCTGGCAGACTCTCTGTGCTTCAGAATGGCCCATCCTCAAAGTCGGGTGGCCCGCAGAAGGATCCTTCTACTTCCCTCTAATCCGAAAAGTCAGAGATATTGTCTTTCAGCCGGGACCACGTGGCCACACAGATCAACAGCCATATACCCCTTCCCCAGGATCCTATCATTCAAACCTTCCGTTCCCTCCCCATCTTCCCCCCATTCTTCCTGAGTCACAAGACTGGACAATCCTCCCACTCCTTATCCTCTACCCTCGCTCCCCAACCGCCAACACATTCCAGATGATTCTCCCGCCACTGACTCAGCCTCTCCGCCACTAGAGGCAATTGGGCCAGACCCAAGCCCTCCAAGGGACTTCTCTGCAGCAGCAGCAGCCCCTCCTTTTCTGGTGGAAGCTGGGCCACCTGAAGAAACCCGCCAGCTACGGAAAATAGAAAACTCAGAAGCCTCTGTGATGCTCCCTCTTCGTCCTTATGGGCCCATGAACCGACAAAACTGGGACCCCAACACCTTTGAAGGTTGGTAGCATTTGTCCACTTATCACCGGGCTCTAATAGCAGGGCTCCGAGTGTCCGCCAGAGGGCCGACTAATTTGGCCATGGTAAGAGAGATAATCCAAGGTCCTAATGAGTCTCCCTCTATGATTCTGGAGAGAATTATGGAAGCAAATAGAAAATATACTCCTTTTGATCCTCAGGCAGAGGACAAAAAAACCTCTGTTGCAATGGCCTTTATCCAGCAGGCTTCCCTAGATATTAAGAGAAAGTTACAACGTCTAGATGGATTACAAGATATGACCTTAAGAGATTTAGTCAGAGAAACTGAGAAAGTATATTATAAGAGAGAAACTGAGGAGGAATGGGAACAGATGAGAGAGAAGGAAAGGGAACAAAAGGAGGATGAAAGGAGCAAAAGGCAGACTAAATCATTGGCTAAGGTTTTGGTCAGAGCAGCAAATAGACCAGAAGTTAAAAAGCACGGAGACATGAAGGGATTCATGGGCCCATGCCAAAGGCTGCCCCTGGCCTCAGATCAATGTGCCTACTGTAAAGAAAAAGAAAACTTGGTCAAAGAGTGCCCCAAAAAGAGGCAGAGAAACCAGTATAGGACGAGACTTGAAGGATCCAGCCACTGCCTCACCCTGAAGTCGTATGGTTTACGAACGAGAGCAGCTTCCTCCAAGATGGTACGTGGTGGGCTGGAGCAGCAGTAGTTAGCAAAACTAATGTCATCTGTTTCTCTGGTCTCACAGAAGAGACATCAGTCCAAAAGGCAGAACTGATTGCCCTTACGAAAGCATTGGTACTAGCAACAGGCAAAAGGGCCACCATATACACTGATAGCCGCTATGCATTTGCCACTGCAAATGTGCACGGGGCTATTTACCAGCAAAGGCAGCTATTAACCTCTGCTGGGAAAGAAATAAAGAAATAAAGAACAAAGATATGATCCTCCACCTTCTCTCAGCAGTGCAGGGCCCTACGGACCTAGGCATAGTGCACTGTCCAGGGCACCAGAAGGGAAACGACCCCGTGGCGGTTGGAAACAGAAGGGCAGATGAGGAAGCTAATTGGCAGCCCTAAACGGAGTGCCTCTGTTCACTTTTTCCACACCGGGGGGAACAACAATCAGGAGACTTGGCCGCACCGGAATATTCAGGCAACTTATCATCTGAGGAGACAGATACAGAACTCTGGGAACCTACAGAGCCAAGTACACAATTTTCAAAAGCCCACCTTTATCTCAAAGACATACACCAGCTCACCCACTTAGACTCTAAGAAGTTATAGGCACTCATAAAGGACCAAAGGAAGGAATTATTATTGACTGACTCACAGAGGAAAGAAATAACTGCGCAGGTGACTACAGCTTGTCAAGTTGGCCAATTAGTTAATACTTACCCATCGAAGCTTACTTCAGGGAAGTGCTTATGAGGAATCAGACCAGGACAATTCTGGGAAGTGAGCTTTACTGAAATAAAGCCAGCAAGGATTGGACTTAAATGTCTCCTAGTCTTTGTAGATACTTTTTCAGGATGGGTCGAAGCCTTCCCCATGAAGAAAGAAACGGCTCAGCTGGTGGTCAAAAAGATCCTAGAAGACATTTTCCAAGGTTCAGCCTGCCTAAGGTAATAGGGTCGGATAAGTGACCGGTATTCATGGCCCAGGTAAGACAGGGATTTGCCAGGACCCTGGGGATTAATTGGAAGTTACATTGTGCTTAAAGACCCCAGAGCTCAGAACAGGTAGAAAGGATGAATAGAACCATCATAGAGACCTTAACGAAATTAAGCTTGGAGACTGGCATGAAAAATTGGACTCTGTTCCTAAGTTATGCACTGTTTTGTGCAAGAAATACCAAGTCTTCCTCTTTGTGTAACCTCACCCCTTATGAAATTCTCTATGGTGCCCCTCCTTCAGTAAGGGACCTAACCCCAACTAGGAGACTTAATGATTCTTTTCACACCCCCTTGCTTGACAGACTTAAAGCCCTTGAACAAAACCAGCACCCAGCGATACCTGTGGAAACAGTTGGCCTCTGCTAATCAGCCTGGAGATGAGGGAACCCCACATCGATATCAAGTCGGAGAGTTCATCTACGTGAGATGGCATCAGGTGTCATCCCTGGAACCCCGCTGGAAAGGACCATACCAGGTGCTGCTTATAACACCCACAGTGGTGAAAGTGGATGAGATCACTTCATAGATCCATACCACCCATCTCATGCCTGCACCCTGTACAGACTCCGGCTGGAAACTGAAACAGACTGGTAACCATCTCAAGTTGCGTGTCCGTCGTGTGGGTAGGGCTATGGATTCTTCCCCTGACCATCAGCAGTCCTAATCCCCATCAGCCTGTTCAGCAACGATGGCAAGTTATAAATCCTACTGGGCAAGTAGGGTGGTGTATTTCACATACAGCCCCCTTATGGAATTGGTGGCCATCTCTCCCCCCGGACATTTGTCAGCTTCCCATAGGCCTCTCTGACTGGGATCTCCCTGACATAGAGGACCCCACACAGATCCCACTCAAATGCAAACCAGGGCAACATAGACCACTTTACCCCATGAATTATGGATGTCATCTCCCCAAGCTCATGTGTAAACTAGCCAGTCAAGACTATTATGTGTGCCCAGCAGATTTCCAAAGTCGCAAACAGGCCCAAACCTGTGGAGGACCCAGTAACTTTTATTTTAGATCTTGGGGTTGTGAGCAAACGGAAGCTGCATGGTGGAACCCAAACTCCCCAGACAGCAAGATTTGGGTAGGATGAAATGACACCTGGATTGATCCCAAGAAATGTGCCGCTAGCCAAGTGGTGTCAAAAACTCGCTGTGGAAAGAATAGTCTATGTTACCCCCTCAATATAACTTTCACTTCCAAAGGAAGGGGCTACCTCAGAACAAAATGGCCTATGAGAAATACGTGGGGAATGCAATTCTATATTTATGGCCCCGGTTATGACTTTGGTCTCTGGTTCACCCTCCAGCTTAAAAAGAAAGAAAATCCCACAGCAATAGGGCCCAATCCCCTCAAGCCAGGAATTAAGCCTCCTAAACCTCCCATGCCTAGATCTACCAGAACCCCTCTACCATCTCATAATTCCCGGTTTCCGTCTTTGCCTACTTCCCCAGTCCAGAGTACAGCTGACTCCACCCCCTGGGAACTAATTAAAGGAATGTTTATGGTACTGAACTCCACACAGTCAGAACTCATTGCTTTTCAGCCCAGGTATTTGACAGCTCTGTAAATTATTGTGTAATGGTGCAGATACTCCCCAGGGTGCTCTATCATGATGCAGAATCATTCGAAGGTCTACTTGGGGGACAAACAACCCAATTTCACCGGGAGCCATTGTCCCTTACTCTAGCCATCCTATTGGGGATAGGAGGTCCTGCAGGAGTGGGTATGGGAACAGCTGCTATGATCCGTGGGTCACAACAATTGGCCCAATTAGAAACATCAATAGATCAAGACTTGAAGACGTTAGAAACCTCTATCACAGTGCTGCAGGAATCCTTAACCTTTCTCTCTCTCTGCATTTGTTTTACAGAACAGGGGAGGACTAGATTTCCTCTTCATGAGGGAGGGGGTCTCTGTGCGGCACTGAGAGAATACTGTTGTTTTTATGCTGACCCTACTGGAGTTGCAAAATAATCCATGAGTAAATTAAGAAAATAACTTGAATAGCGCCAGAGAGAAAGGGAGATTCAACAAGGGTGGTTTGAGTCATGGTTTACCCAGTCCCCCTGGTTAACTACACTCCTATCAGACTTAGCTTGACCCCTGATCATCCTTAAGGTGTTGCTAACTGTGGGACCTTGTTTGCTTAACCGCATAGTTTCCTTATTCCAGGCTCAGATTGGGTAGGTAAAACTCATGCTAATCAGACAGAAATATGCTCCACAGGCAGAAATAGAATTTGAGACGCCAGAATAATTATGAAACATTACTTTTAAGATTAAAAGTAGTCAGAAAAAGGAGTGGGAAATGAAAGAATAAAATATATTGAAATTGAAATGTAAAGAACCAGGTTTTGTTAAGCTTTCAAGCTCCACTCAGAACCTGAAATTCCTGTGGCACTTAAGACAATTCCCAGATCTTCCTATTAGATGTGTGTTGAAATCTTCCCTGACCAGCTAGATACTTAACACCCCTTCCCAGAAACCATGCAGATCTGCACGTATACATCTCAGGGCTTCAACCAATCAGTTTAAATGTTAACCCCTTCTCAGGGCTGACCAATCACCCACTGCACGACCTGTTCCCGCCAATGAATGTGCTAATCATGTTTTAGAGTTGTTATTTGATTTTGCTGGGGTATAAGATGATTTTCTAAAAGAGGCTATGATGTATGTAAAAACCCTGCCCTCTCCATAGAATGTATATATACTCTGCTCAAGTTGTTCTGGGGCTCTTTGTTCTTTGCTCCTCTGAAGTGAGCTCTGAGCCCCAGCATGCTGGACCCACAATAAACCCTTTTGCGGTGGCATGAGACAGTCTCTTGGTGGTCTTTTCCTAAGACGTTCGTCCGAACTTTTCAGTTCCTGACTTCCATCAAGTGAGAATAGGGATCCTTTGGGTCAAAAGAGTTCTTCAAAGCCCTACAGTGGATAGTCCATAGGGGCTTGGGTTTTGTCATGACTCCAAATCACAGAAAGAATCAATACCTGACAGTCAGTAGGCCTCAAATTGGAGAAGCAGGGCAGTATTAACGGCAGGGCTATTTGATCATTCCTGGTTCAAAGGAAGGGTGTACAGTCCACCCTGATGTTAGGCAAATGAGGGGCAAAAGAGCTTATTTTGGACACTGTCTTGGGCTGCACACCTTATGGAAACTTTCAGCCAGAGGTTATGATGAGTGTCTATATGGAAGAATATGAGGCCCATGTTGGAGTGTTTTGATTTAATTGCGGTCATTTGTGTGGCGGTTGGAAGAGATGCCTGGGTCATCTTGGGCCTGAACACTGGTGTGATTCCCCTTAGAGACTGAGTGCTGGAATGGACCTCAGAGAAGTGTTGCCATGAATTGTGTTGGGATTTTAGGAGGCCTCGCATGAGAATTGCCCTTGGAAAATGCGATCAGGGTCGCTTTCCACAGAGACTGAGAATCTCAGCCAGGATATCACATGATTTTATTCTGAAAGACTTGGCAACCATAATTGAGAGGCAAAACACACATGGACCTCACATGTAGACCTCAATGGGCCTGGCTTCATATGACCTTTTGGCCACTCTTTGGGAACCCTTGCCTGTGAGAGTTCTCCAGATCTTTCATTGAAATGAGCTTTCTCACCATTTAAGGGTTCCTAAATGAATTGAAATCCACAGTGCCTCCAATTTCATCCTTGAAAAATGGCTATATAAATACCATTAAATTTTTGAAATTTCAATGACCTGGTGGCACTGGAGAAACTTTGGGTGTCCTGTTGCTGATCATGAGTATACCAGAGAGTGCCTTGATTGACTGGGTTTCCTGAAAATGGTGTAGAACAGAGAAGCCTATAGGTTGGATCCTGCTGAGTAGTGGGCCTAGAGAAGTGGTGGGCATATGTGTGATAAAACATCTGTGGTAGGGGAATGAGGATCTACCATTGGATTCCAAATTGCTTGGGACTGACATGGTGCAGCCAGCATAAATTTCTATTTAAAGGCATCTTGATATATGGAGAGGTTTCAAGGCAATGTTCAGAATCAGCTTGCTATGTTCAAGGGGGTAAACTATGTGGGTTAGAAACCTGGTTGGTGCATTCTCCTGCAGAACCTGACCCACCACACGTGACATAACTCCCACCAGCACTGTGTCCCAGTTGAGCTCCATGTATTTGGTGAAGCAAATACCAAACTCCCAGTGCAGGAGCAAGAAACACAATGGAGAGTGGAAGAGCAATAAATGACTATACAGTCCACACAGGGAGACACTTAGCCACCAGTGGCCACAGTATACCCACAAAAAGAGAATCCAGCACTCTTCCCTCATGTTCATTGGAATATTACAATTTATGTCCTCCAGGTCACATAGATGCTGACCCAGCTTTGATCATCTCACTAGAAAAAAAGCAAAAGCTCCTGACAACAACATATATTTCAAGTGCCCAAACTCAGAGGCAGTTTCTCAAGAAGTCATTAGGCCAGCAGAGCTCCATTATTGTGGAGTGTTTACCCTGTCCCTTACTTTTGGAAACTCCTCTACCACGTCCATGGTTGTGAACTCCTTATCATATTTCATTCCAGATAAGTATTCACAGATTTTCTAACACTTCTCCTCTAATTGTGTCTTACTTGGGGTGAAGGTAATGTCAAGGCATTGTTCTGGATGAAAGTGGGAAGATTTTTGTGTAGCACATATTTGCATACACATTGGATAAATTTTCCAATTTTCCATTCAAAATACTGAATCCCTGACATTAACACATACTCTACTAGATTCTGAATACTAATCCTAATATGTTGGAGAAAAATAACCCAAAAAGAATAGAACTACAAGCAGTTCAGAGGAGGCATGGTATATAGTTGGACTTGCCTTTTGCATAATATAGGGTAGGAGTTATAAATCCAGTCAATTTTTTTTGGAAATAGTTCTCCATATGTTTTTAATGCCTATTCAGGACCTGTATTTCTATATGCACATATAGAATCCTACCTGTTACCACACGTTCATTCTTGTGTGGTGGCTGAATTGGCAGATACAAATTCTGACAAGGGATCACTCCTCCTAAACGCTGTTGGAATTGAAAATTCAACCTATGTGTGAGCTTCCTAGTTGAACAACACTATACATAAATCCATGTTCAGTAAAATGAATTTATTTGAATCTGTGCATGATATATATTTCTTGGTGATTTTCAATTGACATATAGTGCTACTTTTTAATGTCTGTGTATATGTGTGTGTGTGTGTGTGTGTGTGCATGAGTGTGTATATATATATACACACACACACACACACACACGCACACACACACTCTCCAGATTATTCAAAATATGAAATATATGTGTCTTATTTTATACTTCCTAAATTTTTCATATTCATGAATGTGGATTTATAATAATCTTTTCACAAGATTATTCTGAGAAATATTCACATACCTTACTAGAGTCTGACAACTAATCCTAAGATTATGGAGAAAAATAATGCAAACAGAATAGAAATACAAGAAGTTCAGTGGAGGCATGGTATATAGTTGGACTTGCCTTTTGCATGATAAACGCTAGGTGTTATAAATCTAGTAAATTTTCAATTGAAATAATTCTTCATGTGTTTTTAAAATTAACAAATATGTGAATTCCTGTATCCCTTTCTCTGTATCCTATTCATCACATGTATTTTTACATGCACTTATAGAATCCTACCTGGTATCACAGGTACATTTTTGTGAGGTGGCTGACTTGGCCGATACAAATTCTGAAAAAAGATCACTCCTCTTAAACGCTGTTGGAAACGAAAATTCAACCTATGGTTGAGTCCCCTGGTAGAACAACAATATACATAAATCCATGTTCAGTAAAATATATGTTTTGTCATCTGTGGATAATATATATTTATTGATGAATTTTGATTGGCATATATATTACTACTTTTTAATGTCTCTGTGTGTGTTTTGTGTATATATAAATATGTGTATATATATACAAATACACACTCTCCAGATTTTTCAAACTATGAAATATATGTGTCTTATTTAAATTCCCTAAATTCATTCATGTTCATGGATTTGGATTTATAATCAACTTTTCACAAGATTATTCTCAGAAATATCCATCCACCTGAAAAACATATTTGTATCCTAGTACTGAACACTAAGTTGAATGAATGGTGCATACAAAAACTAATATTTCTACAGTAACTGACCCAGTTTAACATCAATGCAAGTAGATTCCGATGGGACAAGGTGTGTATTTTGACGTTCAATTTTATTCAACACTGGTACTTAATATTTCTTCATATAATGGACATCATAGGATATATATTTCATCCACAAATTCACAAATTTATGGGCATTTGTTTCACTTACAATCAATTCCTGCTTTTGAACACATGTATTTCTCCAGGTGTTTTGATTGGTCTTTTCATTAGACTTCTTTCCAAACAATTTTTTTCGATTTCCAAAATCAATTTTGAAGCAAAACTCACACACACTTCATGATAAACTATAACCCTAATATTACCAATAGATATATAACTGGTTTGAATGAATGTATGTACATAAATATAAAATTTCCTGTATATTTTCAGATATCAATTCAATCCATTATTTAAAGTTGAAAACAGTGATACTATTTATTCACAGTATGGTTTAGTCATGCATTATCTCTATATTCATAGAAAAAGGGTGCACCTATTTGTACCCCCAATACTAATTTATATGTCTTCAATATATTGCTCCTAGAAATGGTGGAAGAAATACTCATGTCATCTGATCTACATATATATTTTATCAGTGTAATATTCTGGACACAAAAAAAGCAAATGTCACACTTATGTTTGTACCAAATCCTAAAGAGAAAGTGTGCATGGATTACTAAAAACACCCATGTCCAGGTTGCCTAATGCTCTCAAATGTCTATCCTATTGGTGACTACATATTTGTTTCTTCCTAAGATTATATATTCAATCTCAAGCCTGTTGAATATGTCTAATCCTATCACTCACTACATACTTTGCCTGATTTCCTAATGTCTCTATTGATATCTGCTTTCCTACATATTTTTTCCAGTTCATCACTGTGACCGACTCTTCACATGTGTTGACATTTACATTCACTCTCTAACCAAAACTCTATTGCTAAAGAACTTTTGGTTCAAATCCTATACTCACTTTTCTATCTAAACCAACACTATCTTCCTAATCCTATCGACTATGCCTTTTTGACTGGATGTTCTCTTAGACATTCAATCAACCAAGGTACATGGTCCTTTGCCATTGTTTATCTATTTATTTGAGACATCTGTGCAGAACATAGTTCAAAGGTAAGTATCCCACTAAAGTGACCAATGCCCTTCTGGGCTTCAAATCTTACCTAGAATTCTGTTTTCATACTTATATTTCACCTCTATATTATTAAATATCACAGAATACGAATACCATTATTCATCCAGCAGAATGATTCCTAACCCTAATCAAACCTGTTATTAACCCTAATCATACACTGTTCCCTAATCTAACTTTACAAAAGAGCAGGCACAGAGTTGGTCTTACAATACAGGAATATAGGGAATCTTTCACCTGCTGAGAAGCTCAAAGGTCCATGTAGATATGATCCCTGGAGAAGATGTAGGGAACTATGAAGGACCTGAGAAAGCGAAAGTCCTATTACATGGCAAAAAAAACCTGGTCAGGACGAAGGGATGTGTCTGAATCAGCCTCTATCTTTTTAATGTAGAGAAGATAAACCAAACCAGGCCTGTGTGGAGAGCTGTTCCAAGTGCCTATGGTTAATATAACATTCTAACTTGTGAAATTGTCACAGGAAATAGGGGCAGCCTCCATCTCAAAGGACCGTTTGAAGAAACTGTTAGGACAAAGTGGTTGCCAAGGCAGTGACCTCATTCAGTTTCTGAAGGAAGTGACCTTACCTAATTTCCTTGGTGATGGAACTCTCTGAACTTGGAATCCAGGAAGCCAAGCACCCAGAGGCAGGCCCAGTCTCAGTCCCAGTGTTCTCACTTGTTTAGACTTACCAAGGACAGAGTCCGTCTTTCTTGGTAAATACTGATGTGAGTATGGCCAAATGCCAGGAGAGCTCTGAAGAGCGGCCTTTCCTAAGAACGCAGGTAGTGGCTCACTGCTGGGCCCTGACAACTTCACAGAGTTGGCCAAGTAGACCAGATCTTAGACAGGACAGGCCATTTCGGGGGAACAAAAAATGGCCCACCAGTCAGAGGACTCTCTGGATAGTCACATACCTACTTGGGGGAAAGAGGTATCTTTGTGGGTATTGGTGTGAGTTTGTGGTTTTGTCTCATGTTCTAAGAATACGTAGGAAAGGCAGTTTGTTTGGTTTGGAATGGACTGTGTCTAGTAAGTCCTTTGACAAGGCGAGTGTTTCTATGTCTGTGTATCCCACTGTGTCTGTGGTTGTAGATATTAGAAAAGAGAATGCATCAATGGATGTGTTATGTCTAGTAGAAAGCTTCTCAGCATTCATCCTCCCTAATTTATGAATGGACTGTGGCTTGCCTTATAGATGTACAACACCTACAATCTTCCTAAGTTCCTGTATTCTTCCTGATTTTGGCCTCTCTCTAGAATAGGCTCATGATTTTGTTTCCAAGTTATGTACCACCTCCAAGCTCTGTGACATGGCTATGTACTGGATAGCTGAAGGGAATGGGAGCATATCAGAAAACTCAGATATCAGTGTGACTAGAAGAGTCTCAGTGGAGAAACCCTGCTTTGGGTCTTTTGCTTACCTATTTGTCCGTTGCCCTGAATGTCAGGAAGGTCTTTGCCTCAGGTCGCCCCTTTGTGAAGCCTGAAGAAAACAGTTTTCAGATGGAAATGAATGGGCATCACCTTGGGCTCTTTGCTTAATTGCTTTGGAATGGGATGAGTCTGAATCAGCCTCTTGGTTCTGTGTGAGGCTGTGGCTTAGATTCTCAGCACCTGTTGGGTCTAAAGAAAGATCCCATGTGTGCATCCAAAATGAAAATGGCCAAAAGAGCAGTCATTGTGCATGAAGTCTCTCACCTTCCTCTGTAATGTTCCATCCTCCGTCAAGTGAGAATAGGGATTCCTTGGGTCTAATGAGTTCTTCAAAGCTCTGTAGACTCTAGCCCATTGGTGCTTGGGTTTTCTCATAACTCCAATTCACATAAAGAATCTAAACTCCACAGTCAGTAGGCCACAAATTGGAGAAGTGCGCAGTATTAACAGCAGGCATATTTAATCACTCCTGGTTCACAGGAAGGGAGTCCGGGCCTTTAGGCAAATGAGGGGTAAGGGAGCTTCTTTTGGACACTGTCGTGGGCTGCGCCTCTCAAGTAAACCTCCAGCCAGAGGTTATTATGAGTGTCTTTATGGAAGAAGATGAGGGCTAAGTGGGAGTGTTTTGGTTTTAAATGTGATCACTTGTGTGGCGGTTGGAAGAGATGATTGGTTACACCTGGGCTTCAACTCTGGTGTGATTCCACTTAGAGACTGATTTCTGGAACTGACCTCAGAGAATTATTGCAATGAATTGTGTTGGGATTTTAGGAGGCCTCGCATGAGAGTCGCCCTTGGAAAATGAGTCTTGGTCCAGGATTGCTTTCCACAGAGCACTGGAAATCTCAGCCAGGATATCACATTATTTTATTCTGAAAGACTTGGCAACCACAGTTGAGAGTCAAAACAAACAAGGACCTCACATTGTAGACCTCAATGGGCCTGGCTTCATGTGAACTTTTGGCCACTCTTTGGGAAGCCTTGCCTGTGAGAGTTCTCCAGATCTTTCTTTGAAATGAGCTTTCTCACCATTTAATGGTTCCTAAATGAATTGAAACCCACAGTGCCTCCAACTTCATCCTTGAAAAATGGTTAGATAAATACCATGAAATGCTTAAAATTCCCATGAGCAGGTGGCACTGGAGAACCTTTGGATGTCCTGTTTCTGATCATAAGTATACCTGAAGGTGCCTTGATTGACTGGGTTTCATGAAAATAATATAGAAAAGACATGCTAGTAAGTTGGAGGCTGCTGAGTAGTGGACCTAAAGAAATTGTGGGCAGGTGTGTGATAAAAAATCTGTGGTGTGGCCATGTGGATATGCCATTGGCTTCCAAATGGATTAAGACTGATATGGTGCAGCCAGCAGACCCTTCTATGTAAAGGCATCTTGTGATATTGAGGAGTTTCAGGGCAATGTTCAGAATCAGGTTACTATGCTCAAAGAGGCAAGCTTGTGGGATAGAAGCCTGGTTGGTGCATTTTCCTGCAGACCCTGACCCACCAAACGTGACAGAACTCCCTCCAGCACTGTGTCCCAGTTGAACTCCTTGTTTCGTGAAGCAAATACCAAACTCCCAGTGCAGCAGCAAGAAACACCACGAAAGATGGAGTATGAACAAATGGGTTCACAGTGCACATGGGGAGACACTTAGCCCCCAGTGGCCACAGTTTACCTACAAAGAGAGGATTTAGCAATGCTTCCTCATGTTCATTTTAAAATAAGTAACCATGTCCTCCAGGTCCCATAGATGCAGACCCAGCTTTGATGGTCTCACTACAATGGAAGCTAAAGCTCCTGAGAACAACATATATTACATGTGCCCAACCTCAGAGGGAGTTTCTTAAGAAGACTTTAGGCCAGCAGAGTTCCATGTTTGTGTGTGGTGAGCCGCTTCTGCAGATTATGGTCGCCATTGCAGGATGGTGCTGGCTCCACTGTGGTCTGTAACAAACAACTCCTTGTTTGGGAGAGTTGGTGCATGGTTTTTCAGCACCCTGTGAGAAAGTTCCACGTGGAAGCTTTGCATTGGGGCTTGGGATGCTTTATTAAGGCTGGAAGGGGCATCCAACAAGGAAGAAGAAGAAATATCAAGGGCCTGAATAAACTGCTGAAAGAAGATTCCTGAGTTGTGTCTTCCTTGCGGGCAAGGGGTCGCGACAAGTGGTGCTGAAAACCTGGGAACCAGAACTTTCAGCAGTCAGGGGTGGTGCACCGGTTAGTCCCAGGTAAGTGGGACCCGCGGTCAAAGCGGAGGTTAGTCCCAGGTAAGTGGGACCCACGGTCAAAGCGGGGATTAGTCCCAGGTAAGTGGGACCCGCTATCAAAGCGGCAGCTCCTCTGTAAAGCCAGAGAGAGCATTACATCTTATTGCAGCTGCACTGTGTACTTTCGCTCTTACTTTCACTTTTGTTTTTTGTGTGTCTTTTGTTGTGTCATGAGTGCCGTATCTTCAAGTCCGCGTCTCCTGGCCCTAGATAACCTGTTACGTTGCAAGGGCCTAGAAGTGAAACGTAGTACTTGACAGAGATTTTTATGGAAGACAGATATTGCTGCACCGTGGTTTGCGTTCTCGGGCAGCCTTACTATACCTAGCTTGGATAAGTTAGGCACAGATCTTGACTTTGCTTCTGAGCAGGGCATATTAGAGGGTGGGGTGATACCCCTTTGGAAGATGATCCGTAGTTGCCTCGCAGATGGCAGATGTCAGGAAGCACTTACTAAAGGACAAGAAGTTTTTGAGCAACTACATGAGGAAAAGTCTGAAGGATCACATAGTGAAGTGGCAGAGAACATTGGGAGTAAGAGTAGTGAGAAGGCAAAAGAGCCTGAAACTAAAAATAGGAGAAGGCTCTACCCAGACTTGGCTGAATTAAAAACGCCTGAGAACACAAGCGGCTCAGAGAGTTCTGAGGACCTTGATATATTGTTACAACAACTACGAAAGATAAAAGTGAAGAAAAAGAAAAAAGGGATACAGGGCACGCAGGCCTACTGTAAAAAGGGGACGGGATCCAATATCGGTCAACAACACTCTGAGGAGGAGGAGGTAGAATATCTCAAAGAAGATATGGTGCCGGTTGCCCCACCCCCGTGTGTGGGGGGGGAGCCAAAATTCCGGGAGATATTTTCATGCGCAAGTTTGGAGGACAGTTAATACAGATGTGGGACTTGCATACCCTGTATTTCAGGACAATAACAGGGGAAGATATCATGATCCTTTAGACTTTAAGAAAATTAAAACCTTGGCGGAATCTTTCCGCACTTATGGCGTGGATGCCGCTTTCACCCTTACTCAGGTGGAGGGACTTGCTAGATTTTGTATGACTCCTTCAGATTGGGCTAGCCTTGTTCGGGCTTGTGTTTCTCCAGGTAAATATTTGGACTGGAGAGCCTTTCTGCTAGAGGGCGCTGTTGAGCAGGCCGCCCAAAACTATGCGGCGGGACACCCCCATTGGGACAAGGATATGCTTTTAGGACAAGGCAGATTTGCTAATCAACAGACAGGATTCCCTCCTTAGGCATATGATCAAATTAACAACATTTGCATTCGGGCATGGAAGTCACTTCCAAATAGAGGAGAGGTGTCTGGTTACTTGACTAAGATTCTGCAGGGCTCTACAGAACCCTTTTCAGATTTTGCAGCAAGGATGGTGGAGGCCGCTGGAAAGATTTTTGGGGACCCTAATAGGCACCTACAGGGGCGTAAGCATCCTGTGCTAGCTCATCAAAAGCTTAACAGGTTTGGTCTGGGTTTCTCCTAGGGGCCACTGGGGCTCAAATACCCATAACATGGCTCACCGAGGAGCCTGTTTGGGTGCCTCAGTGGCCTCTTCCCTCGGCTAAACTGGCAGCAGCCCATGATCTCGACAAAGAACAACTTGATTTGGGTCACATCCAACCTTCTACTTCTCCATGGAATACTCCCATATTTGTCATTAAGAAAAAATCAGGGAAGTGGCGCCTACTGCATGATCTACAAGCAGTTAATGCTCAGATGCAACTTATGGGACCCATTCAAAGAGGGCTGCCTCTGCTCTCCTCTGTTCCTCAAGGCTGGGATATAATTGTTATTGACATTAAAGACTGTTTCTTTTCCATTCCTTTGCATCCTAAAGATTCACAACGTTTTGCTTTCACCCTTCCCTCGTGTAATCACGAGGAACCAGATCAAAGGTTTGAGTGGGTGGTGTTGGCACAGGGGATGGCTAACAGTCCTACGATGTGCCAAATGTATGTGGGGAAGGCACTCGCACCTCTCAGACATAAGTATTCCTCCACCAAGATCATTCATTATATGGATGATGTGTTATTGGCCGCAAAATTAGAACAGACAGTTAATGAGGCTTATAAAGAACTCGTGATGCTGTTGGCTCAACATGGACTGCACATCGCACCTGAAAAGGTTCAAACAGGGGATTCTATCAGGTATTTGGGAGCGACAATTGGGTATGACAAATTAAAACCACAAAAAATTACCATCAGGACTCAAGATTTCCAAACTCTAAATGATTTTCAAAAATTGCTGGGAGACATTAATTGGATAAGAGGATATTTACATGTTCCTAATATTGTGCTCCAGCCTTTGTATGCTACTCTTAACGGTGATCCAGATCTTGCTTCCCCTCGTAGCCTCACTACTGAGGCTAGAGCGGCCCTTATAAAAGTAGAAAAATCTATACAGCATGCCACTCTATGCAGGCTCCAGAGTGATAAACCTTTCCAGTTATGTGTGCTTGCCACTATGCGGCAGCCTACTGGAGTACTGTGGCAAGATGGGCCTTTACTATGGATCCACCCACATGTATCCCCAGGAAAATCCTTAGAATATTATCCTGATGCTGTTGCAGAGTTGGCACTTAAAGGGATTCAACAAAGCATTCAATTTTTCGGCCAATCACCTTCTTCTCTTATCATAACCAACACTAAAGCTCAACTTAATGTTTTATGTGCTACTCTAGACAACTGGGCTATTCTGTGTTGCTCATTTCAAGGGGGTATTGATAATCACTACCCTTCTCATCCATTACTCCATTTTGTTAAAGAACATCCCATCATTTTCCCTAAGGTAACTTCATCCAGTCCAATTCCGGGGGCTGTTAACATTTTTTTTTTTTTAAAGAGAGAGTGAGAGAGGAGAGAGAGAGAGAGAGAGAGAGAGAGAATTTTTTTTTTTGATATTTATTTTTTAGTTATCAGCGGACACAACATCTTTGTTTGTACGTGGTGCTGAGAATCGAACCCGGGCCGCATGCATGCCAGGCGAGCACGCTACCACTTGAGCCACATCCCCAGCCCGCTGTTAACATTTTTACTGATGGTTCCAAGTCTGGAATGGGAGCTTATGTAATTAATGACTCTCCCCCTATCCAGCATCAATTTGCTCCTGGAAATCCACAATGGATAGAACTACAAATTGTTATTGAAGTTTTTAAACAGTGTTCTTTTCCTTTTAATCTTATTTTGGACTCCAGGTATGTGGTACAAGCACTAAAAGTCCTGGAGGCCGTGGGAGCTATTAGTGATGCCCACAATGTGTCTGCTTACTTTACTCAGCTTCAATAGCTTATCTCTAACCGCACTGCTTCTTTTTATCCAATGCACATCAGGGCTCACAACTCTCTTCCTGGTACGTTATCCCAGGGTAATGCCTGTGCGTGCGGACTTAGCCACTAGAGGTCAATTGATATGCTTGGCTTCCTCCTTAGAGGGGGCTAAGTTGTTTCACCAAATCTTCCATGTTAATGCATTAACGCTGCACAGGCATTTTTCCATTTCAAGAGCGGATGCTCGGCAGATAGTATTGCAATGTCCCCACTGTGTCACATTTCTTCATCCCCCTAATTATGGAGTAAACCCACGGGGATTAAAGCCATTGGTTGTTTGGCAAATGGATGTGACACATATACCTGACTTTGGTAACCTCAAGTATGTGCATGTTTCCGTTGATACGTGCTCTGGAATTATCCATGCTTCTGCTTTATCAGGAGAAAAGGCATGTAATGTCATTACTCACTGTTTAGAGGCATGGGCAGCATGGGGTGCACCTGCATCCCTTAAGACTGATAATGGACCTGCTTATACTGGCAGACAATTTACAGCTTTTTGTTCTACTATGGGAGTGCAACTTACTCATGGTTTGCCTTACAATCCTCAAGGACAAGGCATTGTTGAGTGTGCTCATCGCACCTTAAAGGAAACTTTACAAAAACAAAAAGGGGGAATAGGAGCTGAACACATTCCTAAAGAACGCCTGTCCTTAGCTCTCTTTACCATTAATTTTTCGAATTTGTATATTCATGGTGGCTTTGCGGCCGATAGACATGTGTCCCCTCAGCCCTCTGTGATTGGCTATGTTAAGTGGAAGGATGTTCTTACAGGCCAATGGAACGGCCCTGACCCCGTGCTGACATGGGCACGAGGATCTGTATGTGTTTTTCCCCAGGATCGTACGGAACCGTTGTGGGTCCCTGAACGCTTGACAAGAAGAGTCTCGACATCAACTGACCAGCAACAAGAGATACCACAACAATTCTGTGATGAGGATCTTCGTTCTGCTAAGTGCTCTGGCTCTGGTGCTGGTGCCGATGGCACAGGCGACACCAATGCGGTGGTGGGCAGTGGCACGGGCATGGCCAATGCCGATGCCGGTTCATGGTAATTCTAGTGTCCTCCCCACTCTTTTTTCTACCTCATGTGAGATGTCTGCTCCCTGTGCCTCTCCTAGAGGGGACATGGAGAGAATTTTTAATCAATCTCAAGTTAATCTAACAGGAGTTTTTTGTTTCAGACTTAAAAACGCTAATTGCATTAGCCTTAAGACCAAAAATTTGACTAACTGGGAGGACCCATTGTGGTCCAATCAGGTCTCAGGGAGCATTATCAGTGCTGTATTGAGCAAGGTAGCTTCGGGGAAGCAATCAGGCTCAGGAACCCCCACAAACAGTAGCTCTGCTCTTAACATAACTACCTTGGCTATTATCTCCGAGGTACTAATCCCAGTGCCTCCTTCTTCTAGTAGTATTCATGATGCCACTCATTTCAAGGCCTCTCCTTACTGTTCCCCTAATCTTGGTTTCCCCCCAACATTTACGCCTTGTCAGGATCATTCTTGGGAGAAACATCAAGTTGCTAAAGGTTTCTCCCTTTCCCCCTCTCTTAAGAGGTATGTTTATAACTTTAACAATAGTGCCAGCTCCTCTACAGGAGTAGGTTGGTCCTGGTTTCAATGGCTGATTTCCAATGAAAAGGGGGCTTCAGCCAATATTTCTGCATTGGCTCAGTTGGTAGGAGCCAAAATTTGGCTGACTAATGTTTCTGGTACTGTTAGGGAAAGTGAACGAGGTAATAGACTTACATCTGTTTCATTCAACTCTCTGTTGTATAATGCCACAATGCCTCCTGCAATGGTCTGTGTCCAATCCCCCTTCTTATTCCTTTTGGCTAAGGCCACCTTGTCGGGGATGCTGGATTGTTCTCATACTACCAGTCTCTTATCTGAGTGTTGGAATGGTTCCTGGACTGTAGCAGTGGTTATGAAAATTCCAACTTTTGTTCCAATCCCGGTCACTGCGGATCATGATAAATTCCCTATTGTTGAGCTACTTAGAGTCCACAGAGATTTTGGAATCACAGCGGCTATAGTGACAGCCGTGGCGGTATCTGCTGCTGCAGCGGTTACGGCCGGAGTGGCTATGGCCAATCAAGTACAAACTGCTGCCACCATTAATCAAGTTGTCCAACAAACTTCCACCATACTTGAATCCCAAAATACAATTAATCAACATATTTTGTCAGGGATTTTAGCTGCCAACCAAAGAATAGATTTACTCCAAGCTCAGGTAGAAGAATTGGCTGACTTAGTGCTTTTGGTTGTGTTGACCAACGTGCACATTTATGCATAACCTCTGTCAGATTTAATGATTCCAGGAATGTTTCCCGCATCATTGGCGAATATTTGGCTGGAAATTGGTCCATGGAAGCGGAAGACATGATCCATTCTCAACTAACCCAGATAGGTGTCTTGAATAACACCCGTGTTGATCCCGTGACTTTGGGTCAATTCACCGATTGGATATCTTCTGCTTTTTCCTTTTTTAAACAGTGGGTGGGGGTAGGCATTTTTGGTGCAATGTGTTGCTTCGGTATGTTTCTCTGTTTGTGGTTTCTCTGTTGCCTCAAGGCCCGCAATGCTCACGATAAGGCTATGATCATCCAAGCTCTTGCAGCTTTAGAAAATGGCAATTCACCTCAAGTCTGGCTTGCGCATCTTAAACAGTAAATCTTTGACATGGTCGTTGCACCCCAAGTTATTATAACATTGCACTGGGATCGGCATGTCTTTCCTCGTTATTCTCTTAGTGTTGGAAAGCCCTTGCACTCTGCCGGTCTTGCTGCCATTGCACGCAGGTGGGTTTTCACACTAATGCTTCTCTATCGCCTTAAATTCCGTGCCTTTCTTTCGGGGTGCTGTCAACTCGTTTGTCGTTGTGTACAGCCACAGTTCAGCCTCAGCTGTCCCCCTTCGTCCACCTTCATCATGATACAGGATGCGAGGCAAGGCACTGCACTTGAGTGATCCTTGAAGTGGACCTCAAGGAGAGCATGTCCTATTGCATGCGGGTTTGATGTCCACGCCCCGCCCCACGAAAAAGGCGTTGGCTGATATGGCTTCAGATCTGGGGAAGGGCCCTCCTTAGGACTGAGCCATACTATGCAGCCACTTCTGCACAGTGGGATAGGACCTCTACTCTCGCCTGTATTGTTTTCAGAAAACAGAAAGGGGGAACTGTGGTGAGCCGCTTCTGCAGATTATGGTCGCCATTGCAGGATGGCGCTGGCTCCACTGTGGTCTGTAACAAACAACTCCTTGTTTGGGAGAGTTGGTGCATGGTTTTTCAGCACCCTGTGAGAAAGTTCCACGTGGAAGCTTTGCATTGGGGCTTGGGATGCTTTATTAAGGCTGGGAGGGGCATCCAACAAGGAAGAAGAAGAAATATCAAGGGCCTGAATTAACTGCTGAAAGAAGATTCCTGAGTTGCGTCTTCCTTGTGGGCAAGGGGTCTCGACATTTGTGGAGTGTTTACATTGTCCCTTACTTTTGGAAACTCCTCTACCACCCCCAATGTTGTGAAAATTGAGCAGTTTTCATTGCAGATATATATTCACAGATTTTTCTAACTCTTCTCCTCTAACTGTGTCATACTTGGGGCGAAGGTAATGTCACAGCATTGTTCTGGATGAGATTGAAAAGATTTTTGTGTAGCAAATATTTGCATACACATTGGATCCATTTTTCAATTTTCCATCTGAAATACTGAATACATGACACTATCCCATACCCTACTAGCCTTTGACTATTCATCCTAATATGATGGAGAAAAATAACCTAAACAGATTACAAATACAAGCAGTTTAGAGGAGGCATGGTATATAGTTGAACTTTCCTTTTGCATGATAAACGGTAGGTGTTATAAATCTAGTCAATTTTTAATTAAAATAGTTCTCTATGTGTTTTTAAAATTAACTACTATGTGAATTCCTCTCTCCCTTTCTCTGTAGCCTATTCATCATCACATGTATTTTTATATGCACTTATAAAATCCTACCTGGTATTATAGGTACATTTTTGTGAGGTTGCTGACTTGGCAGGTACAAATTGTGAGAAGAGATCACTCCTCCTAAACGCTGTTGGAACTGAAAATTCCACCTATAGGGGAGCTTCCTAGTAGAACAACATTATACGTAAACTCATGTTCAGTAAAATAAATATTTTTACATATGTGGATGATATATATTTAAAGATGAATTTCGATTGGCATATATATTAGTACTTTTTAATGTCTGTGTGTGTGTTTTGTGTATATATGTATATGTATATATATATATATATATATATATATATATATATATATATATATACACACACACTCTCCAGATTTTTCAAACTATGAAATATATGTGTCTTATTTAAATTCCCTAAATTCATTCATGTTCATGGACTTAGATTTATAATCAACTTTTCACAATATTATTCTTAGAAATATTCATCCACCTTAAATACATATTTGTTTACTCGTAGTGAAAACTAACTTCAGTGAATGGTGTATACAAATCCTAATAATTCTACAGTAATTGACCCAGTCAAACATCAATGCAAGTATATTCCTATGGGACATGATATGTAATTTGATGTTTATTTTTATTCAACATTGGTACATTATTATTTCTTCAGTTTTTGCACATCATAGGATATATATTTCATCCACAAGTGAGCAAATTTATAGGCATTTGTTTCAACTTTAATCACTTCCTGCTTCAGAACACATGTATTGTCAGGGTTTCTTGACTGGATTTTTCATGAGACTTCTTTCCAAACACATTATTTTCGATTTCCATAATCACTTTAGATGCAAAACTCACACACTCTTCATGATAAACCAAAACACTAATATTACCATTAGATGAATAACTGGTTGGAATGAATGATTGTATATCCATATAAGATTTCCTGTAATTTTTCAGATATCAATTCAAACCATTATTTAAAGTTGGAACAAGTTATATTATTTATTCACAGTATGGTCTATTCATGCTTTATCTCTATATTCATAAACACAGGGTACACCTATTTTTACCCCCAATACTAATTTATACGTCTTCAATATATTGCTCCCAGAAATGGTGGAAGAAATACTTATGTCACCTGATTTATGTATACATTTTATCACAGTAATATTCTGGAAAAAAATTGTAAAGGTCACACTTATGATTCTACCAAAGCCTAAATGGAAAGTGAACATAGATTACTAAAAACATCTATTTCAAGGTTGCCTAATGCTCTCAAATGTCAATCCTATTGGTAACTATGTATTTCTTTCTTTCTAAGATTATATATTCAAACTCAACCCTGTTGAAAATGTCTAATCCTCTCACTCACTTTATACATTGCCTGATTTAGTAATGTCTCTATTGATATCTGCTTTTCTACATATTTTCCCCAGTTCATGATAGTGACTGACTCTTCATATGTGCTGACATATACATTCGCTCTCTAACTGAATCCCTATTGCTAAAGAACTTTTGGTCCAAATCATATACTCACTCTTCTTCCTAAACCTACCGACTATCTTTCAAATCCTAATGACTATCCTTTTTTGAGTGGATGTTCTCTTCTACATTCAATCTTCCAAGGTACAAGGTCCTGTGCCATTGTATATCAAATTTTCTGAGACATCTGTGCAGAACATAATTCAAAGCTAAGTATCCCAATCAAGGGCCCAATGCCCTTGTGGGTTTTAAATCATACCTAGATTTCTGTTTTCATAATTATATTTCACCTCTACATTCTTGTAAATATCGCAGGTTCCCAATACAATTATTCATGGAGCAGAATGATTTCTAACCCAAATCAAACCTGTTATTAACCCTAAACATACACTGTTCCCTCAATCTCATTTTACAGAAGAGCAGGGACAGAGTTGTTCTTACAATACAGGAAAGTAGGGGACATTCAACCTGCTGAGAACCTCAAAGGTCCATGCAGAAATGATACCTGGAGAAGTTGTAGGCAGGTATGAAGGACCTAAGAGAGCAAAGGCCAATTTGCATCGCAAACAACCTGGTCAGGATGAAAGGATGTTTCTGAATCAGGCTCTCTCTTCTTATTGTGGAGAAGATGGACCAAACCAGGCCTGTGTGGAGAGCTGTTCCCGGGTGCCTATGATTGATATACCATTCTAACTTGTGAAAGTGTTAGAGAAAGTAGGGACAGCCACCATCTCACTGGACCTTTGGAAGCAATTGTTAGGACAAAGGGGTTACCAAGGCAGTGACCTAATTCAGTTCCAAAGAAAGTGATGTACCTCATTTCCTTGGTGATGGAACTCTCTGAACTTGGTATCCAAGAAGCCAGGCACCCAGATGCATTCCCAGTCCCAGTCCCAGTGGGCTCACTTGTGTGGATTTACCAAGGACAGTTAGTCTTTCTTGGTACCTACTGATGTGAGGATGGCAAAATGCCAGGAGAGCTCTTAAGAGGGACCTTTCCTGATAAAGCAGGTAGTGGCTCACCACTTTTTCCTGACAACTTCACAGTGTTGGCCAAGGAAACAAGAGAGGATACAGGCCATTTCGGGGGAACATAGTATGGCCCACCAGTCAGAGGACACACCGGATAGTCAAAGACTTACTTGGGGGAAGGAGGTGCCTTTGTGAGTGTGGGTTTGTTGTTTTCTCTCATGTTCTGAGAATAGGTAGGAAAGGCGTTTTTTTTGTTTGTTTGTTTGTTTGTTTGTTTGGAGTGAACTGTTTCTAGTAAGTCGTTTGACAAGGTGAGTGTTTCTATGTCTGTGTATCCCACTGTGTCCGTGGTTGTAGACACGAGAAAAGACAATGCAACAATGGATGTGTCCTGTCTACTAGAAAACTTCCCAGAATTCATCCTGTCTAACTTATGAATGGAGTGTGGCTTTCCTTATGGATGGGCAAAACCTACTACCTTCCTAAGTCCCATTTTTTCTTCCTGAATTCTGGCCACTCTCCAGAATAGGATCATGGATTTGTGTCCAAGATAGGTGCCAACTCCAACGTCTGTGACATGGCCTTGTACTGGATAGCTGAATGGAATGGCCAGTATCTCAGAAAACTCAGATATCAGTGTGACCAGGAAACTCTCAGTGGAGAAACCCTGCTTTGGGTCATTTGCTAACCTATTGTTCTGTTGCCCTGAATTTCAGGAACGTCTTTGCCTCAGGCCACCCCTTTATGAACCCTGAAGAAAACAGTATTTAAATGTAAATGAATGGGGATCACCTTTGATTCTTTGCTTAATTTCTTTGGAATAGGATGTGTCTGAATCAGCCTCTTGGCCCTGTGTGAGGCTGTGGCTTATATTCTCAGCACCTGATGGATCTAAAGAAAGATTCCATGTGTGCATCCAAACCAAAATGGCAAAATGTTCAGTCATTGTGAATGAATTCTTTTGCCTTCCTCTGTTAGGTTCCTGAAATCCATCAAGTGAGAATAGGGATCCTTTGGGTCAAATGAGTTCCTCAAATCTCTGCAGAAGGGCTTGTCTTTTCTCCTGATTCCAATTCACATAAAGAATCTAAACCCCACAGTCAGAAGGCCTCAAATTGGAGAAGCGGAGCAGTATTAAGGGCAGGAATATTTGATCACTCCGGTTTCACAGGAAGGGTTTCCAGCCCACCCTGACTTTAGCAAAATGAGGGACATGGAGCTTATTTTGGACACTCTTTGGAATGTGCCCCTCATGGAAAGCTCCAACCAGAGGTTATGATGAGTGTCTACATGGAAGAAGATGGAAGCCATGTGGGAGTGTTTTGGTTTTAATTGTGGTCATTTGTTTGGCGGTGTGGAGAGGTGACTGGGTCAACCTGGGCTTGAACTCTGGTGTGATTCCCCTTAGAGACTGCGTTCTGGAACTGACTCACAGAAGTATTGTCATAAATTGTGTTGGGATTTTATGAGGCCACGCATGAGAGTCGCCCTTGGAAACAGAGAGCTTGGCCCAGGGTGGCTTTCCTCAGAGTACTGGGAATCTCAGCCAGGATATCACAGGATTTTATTCTTTAATACTTGGCAGCAATAGTTGAGAGTCAAAACACACATGGAACCCATATTGGAGAACTCAATGGGCCTGGCTTCATGTGACCTTTTGTCCACTCTTTTGGAAGCCTTGCCTGTGAGAGTTCTCCAGAGCTTTCTTTGAAATGAACTTCCTCAACTTTTAATGGTTCCTGAATGAATTGAAACCCACAGTGCCTCCAACTTCATCCTTGAAAAATGGCTACATAAATACCATGAAATTTTTGAAATTCCCATGACCTGGTTGCTGATCATGAGTGTACCAGACCATGCCTTGTTTGACTGGGTTTCATGAAAATGGTGTAGAACAGAGATGCCAGTATATTGAAGCCTGCAGAGTAGTGGGCCAAGAGCTGTGGTGTGCAGGTGTGTGAAAAAATATCTGTGATTGAGACATGTGGATCTCCCATTGACTTCCAAATAGCTTGTGGCTGACATGGTGCAGCCAGCAGGCTCTTTCTTGTAAAGGCATCTTTTTATATGGAGAGGTTTCAGGGCAATCTTCAGAATAGGGTTGCTACGGTCAAGGAGAAAGCTATGTGGGATAGAAGCCTGTTTGGTGCATTCTCCTGCAGACCCTGACAAACCACATGTGACATAACTCCCTCCAACACTGTGTCCCAGATGAACTCCTTGTATTTCATGAAGCAAATACCAAACTCCCAGTGCAGGAGCAAGAAACACCATGGAAAGTGGAGGATGACCAAATGGCTTCACAGTCCACACGGGGAGACACTTACCCACAGTGGCCACAGTTTACATACAAATGGAGAATTCGGCACTGCTGTCTCATGTTCATTGGACATAGATGCAGGGTCAGCTTTGATGTTCTCACTACAAAGGAACATAGTTTCTGACAAGCTCCTGAGAACAACAAATATTTCAAGTGTCCAACCACAGAGGCAGTTTCTCAAGAAGTATTATTCTGGCAGAGCTCCATGTACATGGAGTGTTTACCCTGTCCCTTAGTTTTGGAAATTCCTCTACCACCTCCAAGGTTGTGAACTCCTGATTATTTTCCATTGCAGATATGTATTCACATATTTTCTAACTATTTTCCTCTAATTGTGTCTTACTTGGGGTGAAGGTAATGTAAAGGCATTTTTCTGGATGAGAGTAGGAAGATTTTTGTGTAGCACATATTTGCATACACATTGGATACATTTTCCTATTTTCCATTCGACATACTGAATCCCTGACAATAACCCATACCCAACTAGACTCTTTCTGATAATCCTAATATGATGGAGAAAATTAACCCAAACAGAATAGAAATACAAGCAGTTCAGTGGATGTATCACATATATTTGGACTTGCCTTTTGCATAACAAATTGTAGGTGTTACAAATCTTGTCAATTTTAATTGATATAGTTCTCCAGGAGTTTTTAAAGTTAACAACTATGTGAATTTCTGTCTCCCTTTTTCTGCAGCCTATTCAGCACATGTATTTTTATATGCACATATAGAATCCTACCTGGTATCACAAGTACATTATTGTGAGTGCATACATTGGCAGATACAAATTGTGAGAAGAGATCAGCCTTCCTAAACACTTTTGGAATTTAAAATTCAACCTATGGGTGACCTTCCTAGTGGAATATTATACATAAATCCATTTTCATTAAAATATAAATTTTTCCATCTCTGGAGGATATATATTTCATGATGAATTTCGATTGGCATATATATTGCTACATTTTAATGTCTCTGTGTGTGTGTTTTGTATATATATATATATATATATATATATATATATATATATATATATATATATACTTACTGTCCAGATTTTTCAAAATATGAAATATATGTGTCTTATATACACTCCCTGAATTCATTCATGTTCATGTATGTGGATTTATAATCAACTTTTCACAAGATTTTTCTCAGAAACATTCATCCACGTGAAATACATGTTTGTTTCCTAGTACAACAAACTCACTACAGTGAATGGTGGTTACAGATCCTAATATTGCTACACTAACTGACTCAGTTTAACATCAATGCAAGTAGATTCCTATGGGACATGGTGTGTATTTTGAGGTTCATTTTCATTCAACACTGGTATATTACTATTTCTTAAGTTTTTGAACATCATAATATATATATTTCATCCACAAGTTCACAAATTTATAGGCATTTGTTTCAGTTTCCATCATTTCCTGCTTCAGAACACATGATTTCCTCCAGGTTTCTTGACTGGCCTTTTCATGAAACTTCTTTCCAAACACATTATTTTCGATTTTCATAATCAATTTTAAAGCAAACCTCACACACTCTTCATGATAAAGCATAACCCTAAAATTACCATTAGATGTATAACTGGTTGTAATGAATGGATGTATATCAATATAAAATTTCCTGTATATTTTCAGATATCCATTCAATCCATTATTTAAAGTTGGAGCCAGTTATATTATTTATTCACAGTATGGTCTATTCATGCATTTTCTCTATATTCAGAGACACACGGCACACCTATTTTTACTCCCAAAATTAATTTATATGTCTTCAAAAACTTGTTTGCAGAAATGGTGGAAGAAATACTCATGTTCCCTGATGTACATATACATTTTATCACAGTAATATTCTGGACACAAAATGCAAAGTCACATTTATGATTGTACCAAATCCTAAATGGAAAGTGAGCATGGATTACAAAAATCATCCATCTCCAGGTTGCCTAATGCTCTCAATTGTAAATCCTATTTGTGACTATATATTTGTTTCCTCCTAAGATTATATACTCAACCTCAAGCCTGTTGAAAATGTCTAATCCAATCACTCACTTTATTCTTTTCCTGATTTCCTAATGTCTCTATTGATATCTACTTTCCTACATATTTTCCGCAGTTCGTCTTTGTGACTGACTCTTCACATGTTCTGACATTTACATTCACTCTCTACTCGAAACCCTCTTGCGAAAGAACTTATGGTCCAAATCATTTACTCACTCTTCTTCCTAAACCTACCGACGATCATCCTAATCCTACTGACTATCTTTTTTTGACTGGATGTTCTCTTCTACATTCAATTATCCAAGGTACAAGGTCCTATGCCATTGTATATGGATTTATCTGAGATAACTGTGCGGAACATAATTCAAAGATAAGTATCCAACTCAAGGGCCCAATTTGCCCTTCAGGGCTTCAAATCTTACTTAGATTTCTGTTTTCATAATTATATTTCCCCTTTCTTGTAAATATCACAGGTTTCAAGTACCATTATTCATCCCACAGAATGATTCCTAACTCAAATTGAACATGCTATTAACCCTAAACATACACTATTCCCTCAATCTAACTTTACAGAAGAGCAGGATCATAGTTGGTCTTACAAAAGAGGAATGTAGGGGATCTTCCACCTGCTGAGAACCTCAAAGGTCCATGCAGAAATAATCCCTGGAGAAGTTGTAGGCAGCCATGAAGAACCTGAGAGAGCAAAGTCATCTTCCATGGCAAACATCCTGGTCAGGATGAAGGCTTGTGTCTGAATCAGCCTTTCTCTTCTTAATGTAGAGAAGATGGACCAAACCAGGCCTGTGTGGAGAGATGTTCCTGGGTGCCTATGGTTGATATACCATCCTAACTTGTGAAAGTGTCACAGGAAGTAGGGGTAGCCTCCATCTATTGGGACCGTTGAATGGAACTGTTAGGACAAAGTGGTCGCCAAGGTAGTGACCTCAGTCTGTTCGTGAATGAAGTGACCTACCTCACTTTCTTGGTGATGGAACTATCTGAACTTGGGATCCAGGAATCCAGGCACCCAGAGCGAGTCCCAGTCCCAGTTCCAGTGGGCTCAGTTTTTTGAAATAACCAAGGACAGTGTCAGTCTTCCTTGGTACCTACTTATGTGAGGATTGCCAAATGCCAGCAGCGCTCTGAAGAGTGTACTTTTTCAGAAAGCATGTAGTTGTTCATCGCTTGCTCCTCACAACTCCTCAGAGTTGGCCAAGGAGACCAGATCTGAGACAGGACAAGCCATTTCGGGAAAACATAGTAGGGCCCACGAGTCATTGGACACTCCTGATGGTCACAGACCTATTTGTGAAAACGAGGTGCCTTTGTAGGTGTGGGTGTGAGTTTGTGATTTTGTCTCATGTTCTGAGAATAGGTAGGAAAGGTGGTTTGTTTGGTTTGGAGTTGACTGTGTCTGGTAAGTCCTTTGAGGAGCCGAGTGTTTCTATGTCTGTCCATCTCTCTGTGACCTTGGTTGTAGATATTAGAAAAGAGAATGCATCAATGAATGCGTCCTGTGTAGTAGAAATCTTCCCAGAATTCATCCTACCCAATTTATGAAAGGAATTCAGCTTGCCTTATGGATGGGCAATGCCTACTATCTTCCTAAGTTTCTCCTTTCTTCCTGAATTTTGCCACTCTCCAGAATAGGATCATGGTTTTGTGTCCAAATTATTTACCACCTCCAATCTCTGTGACATAGCCATGTACTGGATAGCTGAAGGGAATTGGAGCATCTCAGAAAACCCAGATATCAATGTGACCAGGAAAGTCTCAGTGGGGAAACCCTGATTTGGGCCTACTGCTTACCTATTCTTCTGTTGCCCTTAATGTCAGGAAGGCCTTTGCCTCTGGCCACACCTTTGTGAAGCCTGAACAAAACAGTTTTCAAATGGAAATGAATGGACATCACCTGTGGCTCTTTGCTTAATTGCTTAGGAAAGGGATGTGTCTGAATCAGCCACTTGGCCCTGTGTGAGGCTTTGGCTTAGATTCTCAGCACCTGATGGATCTAAAGAACGATCCCATGTTTGCATCCATAACCAAAATGGCAAAAACTGCAGTAATTGTGGATGAAGTCTCTCGCCTTCCTCTGTAAGGTTCCTGACATCCATCAAGTGAGAATAGGGATCCTTTGGGTCAAATGAGCTCTTCAAATCCCTGCAGAGTCTAGCCCATAGTTGCTTGTGTTGTCTCATGACTCCAAATCACATACATAATCAATACATGACAGTGAGTAGGCCTCAAATTGGAGAAGCACAGCAGTATTTAGGGCAGGCCTATTTGATCACTCCTGTTTCACAGGAAGTGTTTCCAGGCCACCCAGACTTTAGGCAAATGAGGGGCAAGGAAGTCTATTTTGGACACTGTCTTGTGCTGCACCCCTCATGGAAACATACAGCCAGAGGTTATGATGAATGTCTATATGGATAAAGATGAGGGACATGTGGGAGTGTTTTGGTTTAAATTGTGGTCATTTATGTGGCAGTTGGAAGAGATGACTGGGTCCACCTGCTCTTGAACTCTGGTGTGATTTCCCTTAGAGACTGAGTTCTGGAACTAACCTTAGAGAAGTATTGCCATGAATTTTGTTGGCATTTAAGGAGGCCATGCATGAGAGTCACCCTTGGAACCTGAGATCTAGGCCCAGGTGGCTTTCCAGAGAGCACTGGAAATCTCAGCCGGAATATCACATGATTTTATTCTGAAAAACTTGGCAGCCATAGTTGAGAGTCAAAACACACATGGACCTCACATTGTAGACCTCAACAGCGCTGGCTTCATGTGACCTTTTGGACACTCTTTGGGAAACCTTGCCTGTTATCATTCTCCAGAGCTTTCATTGAAATGAGCTTCCTCACCATTTAATGGTTCCTGAATGAATTGAAACCCACAATGCCTCCAACTTCATCCTTGAAAAATGGCTAGATAAATAAAATGAAATTTTTGAAATTCCCATGACCAGGTGGCACTGGAGAACCTTTGGATGTCCTGTTGCTGATCAAGAGTGTACCAGACAATTCCTTGATTGACTGGGTTTCATGAAAATGGTGTAGAACAGAGATGCCATTAAGTTAGAGCCTGCAGAGTAGTGGGCCTAGAAAGTGGTGTGCAGTTGTGTGATAATACATTTGTGTTGTGGCCATGTAGATCTGCCATTGGCTTCCAAATTGCTTGTGACTGACATGGTGCAGGCAGGAGACCCATATATGTAAAAGCATGTTTTTATATGGAGAGGTTTCAGGGCAATGTTAAGAATCAAGTTTCTATGCACAAGTTGGCAAGCTATGTGGGAAAGAAGCCTGGTTGGTGCATTCTCCTGCAGACCCTGACCCACCGCAAGTGACAGAACTCCGTCTAGCACTGTGCCCCTGTTGAACTTCTTGTATTTTGTGAAGGAAATACCAAATCCCAGTGCAGCAGCAAAAAACACCACGAAAAGTGGAGGATGACCAAATGGTTCCACAGTCCCCACGGAGAGACACTTAGACCCATGTGGCCACTGTTTACCTACAAAGAGTGAATTCAGAACTGCTGCCTCAAGTTTACTGGAAAATAAGAAACCATATCCTTCAGGTCACATAGATGTAGACACAGCTTTGATGGTCCCACTACAAAGAAAGCTAAAGCTCCTGAAAATAACATATATTTCAAGTGCCCAACCTCAGAGGAAGTTTCTCAAGATGTCTTTAGGCTAGCAGACCTCCATGTTTGAGGAGTGTTTACCATGTCCCTTACTTTTGGAAACTCCTCTACCACCTCCAAGGTTGTGAACTCCCGAGAATTTTCCATTCCAGATATGTATTCACAGATTTTCTAACACCACTGTTCTAACTGTGACTTACTTCAGACGAAGGGAATGTCAAAGCTTTGTTCTGGATGAGAGTGGGATGATTTTTGTGTAGCACATATTTGCATACACATTGGATTCATTATCGTATTTTCCATTTGAAATATTGAATCCCAGACAGTAACCCATAACAAACTAGACTCTGACTACTAATCCTAATATGATGCAGTAAAATAACCCAAACAGAATAGAAATGCAAGCAGTTCAGTGGAGGCATGGTGTAGAGTTGGACTTGCCTTTTGCATAAAAAAGGGTAGGTGTTATAAATATAGTCAATTTTCTGTTGAAATAGTTCTCCATGTGTTTTTAATGTTAACAAATATGTGAATTCCTGTCTCCCTCTCTCTGTAGCCTATTCAGCACATGCATTTTTATATAAACATATAGAATACTACCTGGTATCACACGTACATTTTTGTGAGGTGGCTGACGTGGCAGATACAAATTGTGAGAAGAGATCACTCCTCCTAAATGCTGTTGGAACTGAAAATTCAATGTATGGGTAAACTTGCTAGTTCAACAACATTATGCATAAATCTATCTTCAATAAAATGAATATTTTTGGATCTGTGGATGATATATATTTTATGGTGAATTTCGATTGATATATATATATTGCTATTTTTAATGTCTCAGTGTGTGTGTGTGTATGTGTGTGTGTGTGTGTGTACACACACACTCTCCAGATTTTTCAAAATATGAAATGTATGAGTCTTATTATACACTCCCTAAATTAATTAATATTCATATATGTGAATTTATAATCAACTTTTCACAAGATTATTCTCAGAGATATTCATCCACCTGAAATACATATTTCTTTCCTAGTACTGAAAACTAACTTTAGTGAATGGTGCATACAAATCCTAATATTTCTACAGTAACTGACCCAGTTTAACATCAATTCAAGTAGATTCCTATGGGACATGATGTGTATTCAACGTTAATTTTTGTCAACACTGGTACATTACTATTTCTTCAATTAATGCACATCATAGGATATATATTTTATCTACAAGTTAGCAAATATTTAGGCATTTGTTTCACTTTCAATCACTTCCTTCTTCAGAACACATGTACACTTCCGGGTTTCTTGACTGGTCTTTTCATGAGACTTCTTTCCAAACACATTATTTTCAATTTCCATAATCACTTTTGAAGCAATACTCACACACTCTTCATGAGAATCCATAACCCTAATATTACAATTAGATATATAACGGGTAGGATTAAATGTATTATATCAATATAAGATTTTCTGTATATTTTCAGATATCAATTCAATCCATTATTTAAAGTTGGAACCAGTTATATTATTTATTCACAGTATTGTCTATTCATGAATTATCTCTATATTCATAGACACATGGTTCACCTATTTCTATCCCCAATACTAATTCATACATCTTCATTATATTGCTCCCAGAAATGGTGGAAGAAATACTCCTGTCACCTGATCTACATATACATTTTATTACAGTAATATTCTGGACACACAAAGGAAAGTTCACACTTATGATTGTACCAATGTAAAGGTCGGCTGAGCATTGGAGGAAGAAACCAGGAAGAGACTGTCTCATGAAACAGCGAAGGGCTTTTTGGGGGTCCAGCATGCTGGGGCTCAGAGCTCACTTGAATAGAGAAGAGAGCCCTGAGAACATCTTAAGCAGAGCTTATGTACTTTACTTGGTGAGGGCAGGGAGGGAAATTTATTGATTGGTCAGGTCGAGTGAGTGGTTTGCGTGCCAATGGGAGAGGGAGTACATTCTGCAGTTTGGCAGTTGGGCACAGCACATTCTGGGAACAAGATTAGCAAACAGTTCTCAAGATTTCAACAGTGTTTTGTTAAGCATACAGAAAAACAGGTATTACAAGTACCTATTTTATTAACCTTTCATTCCCCACTTCTCATTCTGGTTACTTTTAATCATAAAAGTGATCATTGGGGGGTCTCTGATTTTATGTCTCCTAGTGAGGTATATTGTTGTCTGATTACCATAAGTTTAACTTATCCAATTTGAGCTTGTAGAAAAGAAACTACACGGTTGAGCAAACAGGTTCCTACAATTAGCATTAATATGAGGATTGTTAATGGACTGGCCAGGGTTGATAAAAGCGTAGGTAACCAGGGGGACTATGTGAACAAAGACACAAACCAACCTTTATGTGCCCCTCTCCTTTGTTGATGCTCTTCAAGGCATCTTTTTAACTTACTCATAAATTTTTTTACAACTCCAGTATGGTCGGCATAAAAACAACATTCTTCCCTCAATGCAGCACAAAGGCCCTCTTCTCTCATGAAGAGGAGGTCCAACCCTCGCCTGTTCTGTAAAACAAATTCAGAGAGAGAGGTTTAAGAGAATGGTCTGAGAATGAGAAAGGAGAGATGTAAAAGAATAATGGGAAAGGGGTTTGGGATTTTCCAGGCAACAAAATGTTGAGCAGTAGAACACGTAGAGCAGAGGAGAAGACAGGAGTGAGTATCCCAAAAAGCCTGTGAGCGATGTTAAATTTTTAGTAACCTGTTTTCACTGATGACAAAAAAAAACTTTAAAGGCCATTTTCATTACATCTTGGATAGGGTGCTGAGGGCTCTCCTTAGCTTTTTGAGCTTTGGTTTAGTTGGTAAGAGGACTTGGTGGGACCTGGTGAGGGCACTGACAGGAGAAGAGAGGAGTGAGTGGGTGGATGGGTACCTTAGTACTTGTTACCTCAGCAAGGGGGCAATGGTCTAAGAGCCGGCAGAGGCTTCGGTTTTTGATCTAGTAATTGGAGGGGAGAAATCAGGTTGCTTATGTGGGAGTGACAGCAGAGAGTCTGGAGCAGAAAGCAGAGGGTGAGGATCTATTAGAGAAGCATAGTTCAGGATGTGAGTGAAGGAGGGAAAAGGCCTCCACATAGGGGAATTTCCTTCCACCATTTGAGCACTTGCCGAAGTCAAAAAGTCATGCAGAATTTGAGCATCTAGAGACCCCTCTGGGGGCCATCGGTTTTGGTTGTCTAATTGGTAATATGCCCAATGCTGAGTACTGAATTTGATGAGGAGTTTGGGTTCCACCAGGCAGCCCCTGTATGCTTACATCCCATGACTTACAGAAGAAGTCGGCTTTTCCCCCACACAGCCCTGGCTGTTAGTGGGTTTGATAGTCCGCTGAGCAAACATAGTAATCTGGGCTAGCCAACCTGTATCTGGCTCACGTGTCCCTACATCCATAATGTTTGTTTCCATTACGAATGGCACGGAAAAGATTTAATGGAATTTTAGTGGGATCCCCTTTATCAGGGATATCCCAATAGGAAAGACCTATAGCCAGCTGACAAATGTCTGGGTAGAGAGATGGCCACCAGGTCCCTAAGGGGGCTGTATGCAAGATAGAGCATACTTCTAGTACAGTATGATTTGTGATCAGCCATCGCTGCTGAACAGGCTGATGAGGTTTAGGACTACTATTGGCCAAGGGGAGAGTCTATAGCCTTATGCACATGGCGAATACACAATTTGAAAGGATTTCCAGTCATTTCTATTTTCCAGCCAGAGTCTGGACAGGGCGCAGGCTTGAGATGAGAGGCATGGATCCCGGAAGTGATTCCCTCTACCTTTACCACTGTAGGTGTTATAAGTAGCACCTGGTATGGTCCTTTCCAGCGGGGTTCCAGGGATGACACCTGATGTCGTCTTATGTAGATGAAGTCTCTTACTTGATATTGATATGGAGTCCCCTCGTCCCCAGGTTGGTAGGTAGTGGCCAGCTGTTTCCACAGATATCACTGTCTTCTTTCAAGAACTTTAACTCTGTCAACTCAGAAGGTGCGGAAGGGATCATTAGGTCTTAGAGTTGGGGTTATGTCCCTTACTGGAGGAGGGACCATAGAGAATTTCATAGTGCGTGAGATTACACAAAGAAACAGAGGGAGTATGAGTATTTCTTGCATGAAACAGTGCATAAGGCAGGAGCATAGTCCAAGTTTTTATGCTGATATCTAAGCTTAATTTTGTTATGGTCTCTTTAATGCTTCTATTTATTTATTTTACCTGTCCTGAGCTCTGGGGTCTATAAGCACATTGTAACTTCCAATTAATCCCCAGGGTCCTGGCTAACCCCTGACTTACAAGGCCATGAACGCCAATCCATTTTCAGACCCTATTACCTTAGGCAGTCCGTATCTTGGAAAATTATCTTTCAGGATCTTCTTGACCACAATTTGTGCCTTTTTTTGTGGGAAGGCTTCAATCCATCCTGAAAATGTACCTACAAAAACTTGGAGATATTTAAGTCCATACCATGCCGGCTTAATTTCAGTAAAGTCCACTTCCAAGAATTGTCCTGGTCTGGATCTTTGTAGGTGGTTAACTGCAAGAAACTTGGAAGGGTAAGCAATTAACCAATTGACAGGCCTGACAGGCTTTTGTTACATGTTCAGTTATTTCCTTTCGCTCTGAGTTGGTTAGTGGAAAACTCTGTTCTTTATTCTTCAGGAATGCCTGAAGTTTCTTTGAACCAATGTGAGTGAGTTGATGTACATTTTTAACGTACCATAGGGCTTTCTGAAAATGCAGGCTGGGCTCAGTGAAGTTGAGGATTTCAGTTTCAGTGTCATTAGATGTTGTCAAAAGCTTGCTGGTGCTCAGGGGTCCATTAGAATTGGGCATCTCCTTTTAACAGCGGGTATAAAGGAGCAGCTAAGGACGCAAACCCGCGTATCCATAACCTGCAAAAGCCAGCAGTCCCAAGAAACTCTCTGAATTGTCTGCTATTAGATGGGGGTGCTATATGCTCAATGGTTTCTTTTCTGGGCTCAGTGAGCCATCGTTTACTGCCCCTAAGAGAATAGCCCAGGAAGATTACTTCTTTCTGGCAAATTTGGGCCTATTTGGCAGAAGCACTATACCCGAGTTGAGCAAGCTCGGAAAATAGTGCTTGGGTCCCAGACTCACAGTTTTCCTTGGTGTTGGCTGCCAGTAGCAGGTCATCCACATATTGAAGCAGGGTGTCTTCAGGGTGCGTAGTTCTGAAGTTGTTGAGATCTCTGGGGAGGGCTTCATCAAAGAGAGTGGGGGAAATTTTGAACCCCTGTGGGAATCTAGTCCAAGTTAGTTGACCAGACGTTCTGTTTTCTGGGTCTACCCACTCGAAAGCAAATAGAAAATGACTATCTTTATGCAGACGCAAGCAAAAGAAAGCATTTTTTTAAAGTACAGAACAGTATAGCAATTCCGCTCAGGGTTCAGAGTGCTAGGCAGATTGTACATATAAGGTACCGTGGGGTGAATGTTCTGCACTCTGTTGTTGATCTCTCTTAGGTCTTGAAGGAAGCGATAGACCCCAGTTCCTGGATTTTTTTACTGGTACCAGGGGTGTGTTCCAGTTTGAATGACTGGGCCTTAGGACCCCTAAGGCCAGATATTTCTGAATACAGGGCCTTATCCCATCTTTAGCTTTCTTGCTCAGAGGATATTTTTTGACATTGATTGGGTGGGCTGTAGTTATTAACCCCACTGTTATTGGAGGTTGTTTCATGGCTAGGCCTAACTCAGCAGTTTTTTCCTAGGCATCTGCAAAATCTGTTATCCATTTCTGGGGTAGCTTGCCTGTTTGATCAGTCTTGGGGGGGGTGACGAGTTGATGTTCATCTTCTACTGACATAGTTAAAGCCGTGACTATAGGAGTTTCTACTGAAGGTTTTAGAAATTTCACTTGGGGGCCTTCAGGGATAAAAGTTATTCTGGCCTGGAGCTTGTTGAGCAGATCTCTGCCCATCAATGGGGGGGGCATTCTGGGATTACTAGAAAGGAGTGATGGATTTTTCCTTTCCCCAGGACCATGGTCCTCTTAGTTGTCTAAGCCCCATATTTACTGCCATTAGGCCCTTGAACTAGAGTCATTTTATTTGATAGATGGCCCAATGGTGTCCTAAGGGCTGAGTATACTGCCCCTGTGTCCACTTCAAAATTTACTCACTGCCGGCAAGTTCTTTGAGTTCTTTTGGCAGGGCCAGCTTCCTCCAGGGAAGGAGGGGCTGTGTGTGCCACGGGGTAGTCATCTGGAGAGAGCTGGGCTGGCCTAGATTCCTCCAATGGTGGAGAGTCTGAGTCACCAGCAGGGGAATCACTTAGAGGGAGTTGGGGGTTGGGGGACGAGGACAGGGCATAAGGAGGGGGAGGAGAGTCCAGTAGAGTCTTGAGACTCAGGGAGAACAGAGGGTGGAGGAGGAGGAGGAGAGGGTTTGAGAGATACAATCGTGGGGGAAGCAGTAGGAGCGGGGGCAGGTTCAAGGAAAGGTTTCACATATGGAGAAGGAGATTTGCAGAGGTCCTGCTAAGTTAAGATATATTGCTGTTGATCTGGATGGCTAAATGGCCCTGGCTGAAAGACAATATCTCTGAGTTTTTAAATTAGTGAGAAGTAGAAACATCCTTCTGGGGGCCATCCGACTCCGAAGGTGGGTCATTCTGAGGCACAGAGTGTCTACCAGGTCCGGCGTTTTACTGAAAAAGAAAGCTTCTGAGCCCTTAAGCAGACTTTGGTCCACTGATCAAGGGTCAGGGACAGAGACGTTGAAGTGCTCTGTCCCATATGAAAGATACACAAACAGTGAAACCAATGACACACGACACAGACAAGACAAGACAATAAAGACAGGCAATGGACGTCCAGTACTGAGACCAGGACAGAGTAGCCGACAAAACCTGATGGGCGGGCAATACCGAATCCAAAACAAAATATCACTGAGTCGAGGAGACTATTGTTACTCGATTTCCCGAGACCTCCAGGGCGTCCCCCAGAGACATGACCTGTGGCTCTGTGACACGTCTGTCAGCCACCCTCAGAGAGAGCTCATGCTCATCACCGATAGCCATTATGCCCATCCCTAACCTGAAACTTGAAACCAGAAAGAGGCACCTTACTCACCCTGAGAGGAGCCCATTGTCTGTCTTTCATCCACCACTGCTGGATCTCCCTGCGGCCCTCAGATGTAAAGTTCGGGCGAGCGTTGGAGGAAGAGACCACCAAGAGACTGTCTCATGCAACAGCCAAGGGTCCAGAATTCTGGGACTCAGAGCTCACTTGAATAGAGCAGAGAGCCCTGAGAACAGCTTAAGCAGAGCTTATATACTTTCCTTGGAGAGGGCAGGGAGGGAAGTTTATGGATGGGTCAGGGCGAGTGGGCGGTTTGCGTGTAAACGGGAGAGGGAATACATTCTACAGTTTGGCAGTTCGGGACAGGACATTCTGGAAACAAGATTAGCAAAAAGTTTTCAAGATTTCAACAGTGTTTTGTTAAGCATACAGAAAAACAGAAAGTGACAACTACCTATTTTATGTAATTTCACCAAAGCCTAAATGTAAAGTGAGCATGGATTACTAAAAACATTCTTGTCCAGGTTGCCTAATGCTCACAAATGTCAATTCTCTTCGTGACTACATATTTGTTTCTTCCTAAGATTATATATTCAACCTCAACCCTGTTGAAAATGCCTAATCCTATGACTCACTTAATACTTTGCCTGATTTCATAATGTCTCTATTGATATCTGCTTTCCTACATATTTTCCCCAGTTCATCATTGTGACTGACTCTTCACATGGAATGACATTAACATTCACTCTCTAACTGAAACTCTATTGATAAAGAACTTTGGTCCAAATCCTATACTCACTCTTCTTTCTAAACCTACCGACTATCTTCCTAATCCTAACAACTATCCCTTTTTGACTGGAGGTTCTCTTTGACATTCAATCATCCAAGGTACAACGTCCTATGCCATTGTATATTGATTTATCTGAGACATCTGTGCAGAAAGTATTTCAATGCTAAGTATCCCAATCAAGGGCCCAATTCTCTTCTGGGCTTCAAATCTTACCTAGATTTCTGTTTTTCATACTTGAATCATACGTCTATATTCTTATAAATATCACAGATTCCCAGTACCATTATTCATCCCACAGAATGATTCCTAACCCAAATCAAACCTGATATTAACCCTAACTACACAGTGTTCCCTCAATCTAACTTTAGAGAAGAGCAGGGACAGAGCTGATCTTAAAATACAGAAATGTAGGGGATCTTCCACCTGCTGAGAACCTCAGAGGTCCATGCAGAAAGGATCCCTGAAGAAGATGTAGGCAGCTATGATGGACGTGAGAGAGCAAAAGTCATCTTCCATGGCAAAAAACCTGGTCAGGATGAAGGGAAGTGTATGAATCAGCCTCTCTCTACTTAATGTAGAGAAGATGGACCAAACCAGGCCTTTGTGCAGAGCTGTTCTTTGGTGCCTATGAATGATATATCATTCTAACTTGTGAAAGTGTCACAGGAAGTAGGGGCAGCCTCCAGCTCATGGAACACTTGGAAGCAACTGTTAGAACAAAGTGTTTGGCAAGGCAGTGACCTCATTCAGTTCCTAAAGGAAGTGACCTACCTCACTTCCTTGGTAATGGAACTCTCTAAACTTGGGATCCAGGAAGCCAGGTACCCAGAGCCAATCCCAGTCCCAGTCCCAGTGGGCTCACTTGTTTTGTGTTACTAAGGACAGAGTCACTCTTCCTTGGTACCTACTGATGTGAGGATGGCCAAATGCCAGGGTCATTCTTGAGAAAGCAGGTAGTGTCTCACCACAGGCTCCTGACAACCTCACACAGTTGGCCGAGGAGACCAGATCTGAGAATGGATAGTCCATTTCAGGGGAACATAGTATGACCCACCAGTCAGAGGACACTCCGGATAGTCACAGACCTACTTGGGGGAAGGAGGTGCCTTTTTGCGTGTGGGTGTGAGTTTGTGGTTTTTTTCTCATGTTCTGAGAATAGGTAGAAAAGGCGGTTTGTTTGGTTTGGAGTGGACTTTTTCTAGTAAGTTGTTTGATAAGGCGAGTGTTTCTATGTCTGTGTATCCCACTTTGTCCGTGGTTGTAGACATTAGAAAAGAGAATGCATCAATGGATGTGTCCTGTCTAGTAGAAAGCTTCCCAGCATTCATTCTGCCCAATTTGTGAATGGACTTTGACTCGCCTTATGGATGGGCAATGCCTACTATCTTACTACCTTGCTGTTTTCTTCCTGAATTCTGGCCACTCTCGAGACTAGGCTCATGGTTTTGTGTCCAAGATATGTATCACCTCCAAGCTCTGTGACATGGCCATGTACATGACAACTGAAGGGAATTGGAGGATCTCAGAAAACTCAGATATGAATGTGACCAGTAAAGTCTCAGGGGAGAATCCTTGCTTTGGGCCATTTGCTTACCTATTGTTCCATTGCCCTGAATGTCAGGAAGGTCTTTGCCTCAGGCCACCCCTTTGTGAAGCCTGAACAAAACAGTTTTCAAATGGAAATGAATTGGCATCATCTGTGGCTCTTTGATTAATTGCTTTGGAAAGGGATGTTTCTTAATCAGCCTCTTGGTCCTGTGTGAGGCTGTGGCTTAGATTCTCAGCACCTGATGGATCTAAAGAAAGATTCCCTGTGTGCTGCAAAACCAAAATGGTCAAAATAGCAGTCATTGTGTATGAAGATTCTCGCCATCTTCTGTAATATTTCTGACATCCATCAAGTGAAAATAGGGATCCTTTGGGACAAATGAGTTCTTCAAATGCCTGCAGAGGCTAGACCATAGATGCTTGGGTTTTCTCATGACTCCAATTCACATAAAGAATCTATAATTGGCAGTCATTAGGCCTCAAATTGGAGAAGTGAAGCTGTAATAAGGGCAGGCATATTTGATCACTCGTGGTTCACAGGAAGGGTGTTCAGGCCACACTGAATTAGGGAAAATAGGGGCAAGGGAGCATATTTTGGACACTGTCTTGGACTGCGCCCCTTATGAAAACCTCCAGCCAGAGAATTTGATGAGTGTCTATATGGAAGACGATGAGGGCCATGTGGGAGTGTTTTGGTTTTAATTGTGGTCATTTTTGTGGCGGTTGGAAGACATGACTGTGGCCACCATGACTGGAACTCTGGTGTGATTCCCCTTAGAAACTGAGTTCTGGAACTGACCTCAGAGAAGAATTGCCATGAATTGTGTTGGGATTTTAGGAGGCCACTCATGAGAGTCGCCCTTGGAAACTGAGATCTTGGAAAACTCAGATGGAGACTGCTGAATAGTGACACAGAGCTGTGGTGCACAGGTGTGTGATAAAACATCTCTGGTGGGGCCATGTGGATCTGCCAATGACTTCCAAATGGCTTGTGGCTGAAATGGTGCAGTGCGTAATCCCTTATACGTTTGACCTCTTCATATAAAGGCATCTTGTTATATGGAGAGGTTTCAGGGCAATGTTCACAATGAGGTTGCAATGGTTAAGGGGGCAAGCTATGTGGGATAGAAGCCTGGTTGGTGTATTCTCCTGCAGACCCTGACCCACCACACGTATGAGAAATTCCTCCAGCACTGAGTCCCTGTTGATCTCCTTGTATTTTGTGAAGCAAATACCAAACTCCCAGTGCAACAGCAAGAAACACCATGAAAAGTGGAAGATGAGCAAATGGCTTCACAGTCCACACGGGGAGGCACTTAGCCTTCAGTGGCCACAGTTTCCCAACAAAGAGAGAATTCAGCACTGCTGCCTCATGTTCATTTGAAAATAAGAAACTATATCTTCCAGGTCACATATATGCAGACCCAGCTTTGATGGTCTCACTACAAAGGAAGCTAAAGCTCCTGACAACAACATATATTTCAAGTGCCCAAGGTCAGGGGCAGTTTCTCAAGAAGTTTTAGGCCGGCAGAGCTCCATATTTGTGGAGTGTTTACCTGTTAGACCAGGACATGACAAAAGACCACTGACTCCAATTAAAATCAAATTAAACCAAGCTTATTATTTCCACTGGCTTCCTCTCCCTCTAAAAATGGTGGAAACTAGACAGCAACCCCACCTTTCCTAAAGCCCACCTTTATAGCCCAGAAAGTTACACAAAGGCGGGTTACAGATAAGAGAACTCGGAGAAGCATCACATTAATGCTAGTTTACATTTGTTGTTTTTTGCTGGCCCCTCCTCAGAATTTATCAGCACCATTAGAGCCTCAACGACTGTCGTTGTCTGGCCAGGGAAGGCCAATATTTATGAGGTGTCACTAAAGTTTCAGAGAGGGCTGCTATCTGGTCAGAGAGCCAGGCATGGGTGAGTTCAAGGCATGGGCAGGCATTCAAAGCAGATTCAGAATTTGCAGTAATGTATAGTAAAGCCAAAATTATCTTTTCATGGTTTTGTGGCAAGATGGCTCCCAATTTTAATAAATGATCATGTTGGGTCTATCATTCCCCCTTTCTAATGTGCCCCTTCCAAATCTTTGATAGGGTAGGAAAAGAGCAATGAGGGAATTTTAATTCCTCAGGTAACAGTCTCCAAATTTTTAGAACTCACCCAAAACTGGATTCCTGATTTTACCTGACATAATTAATTACTTATATTGATAGTCTATTTATTTTTGGCTCCATAGTTGTTAGACGAGAGGCGTCACTCATTTTGGCGTCTTCAGAGCTGAGAGAGGGTGACTTGAGTGGGCACAGCATATGGGACATGACTTGTCTTTTAGAAGTCAGTTGAGGGACATGGGTTGCCTTTTAGAAATCAGTTCGGTTTGAAGTCTGGTTGGGGAAGAACAGGTTGTAAAGTCATCTGGGGATGGGTTCTTCTATGTGAGAAACAAAAACCATGAGTACTGAAAAAATGTTGCAGCAGCTGGAACATGTCACTGTATAGAAGTTCCCTCAGCAGGCTTTAATATCCCCAGTTATCAGAATGTCAACTTAATATTTAACATTTAGTGTTACATTTGTCCCTCCCCATAAGATACAGTTTAATAGTTTAATGTCATCTGATCTTGCAAAATTCTTTTACTAGTATGACCTCTGTGTGTAATAGAGAAACCTTTAATTCTGTTACTCAGGGCTGGATAATCATACTAGCAAACACCAAGCCTACCTGTGTAGGTTAGGAATATCTGTAGGCCTTAAACTTAAAATTTGTGCCTCTGGCAGCTCCTCTTGATAGTCACTTTTTATAGTTATCAGGCATTGCTGACTGAGAATCCTTCTTTGTGGCCTCCAGTCTTACTTATTTTGGGAGGATAACATAAAGTGAATACCTTAAAATATTATTATTATTATTATTATTATTATTATTATTATTATTATTATTATTTAAAATGTCAGGAATGGCTGTATTTTGGTTTTAACTCTCTTTGCTAAGTGTTTAAGATGAAGCTGTCAAACTGACTTTTGTTTCTATCTATTGTTAACATTAGCTGAGTTTTATGAAAGTCATTCCTGGGGAAACTTGAGAGCAGCTTCTCAGTTCTGCTGGTGCCATTTGCGCTAGGTGGGTCCAGGTCTTGCTTGACCATGGGGCTTCCCTAGGAAGCATCAAAGATGTCTCCCTTCTCTGATGACTCTCTTCTTCATAGAAAATGCACTGATTGGCTTTCTGTTTTCCAGTGGTCTCATTAATCTCCCTGATTGGGAGGTTATGAGGCCCAGAGTTGCAAAGCTTTTAGAGAAGTCCCCTGTTCAATGGATTCAGACTGACTCAGAGGGCAAGAGCCAAATATTGGTTTTCTTGGCTCTTTTCATGTAAATTTAATTTTAAATCCTAATCTTAATTATCCAGCAAATAAATTTTAACAGCCTTATATTAAGAGAACTGGGGTTTAATGTCTTTAAGTTTATAATTATTTATCTTTTTATTAATTGGGATCTGTATTGTAGGTGTCTTGTAGGTGATGACTTTTTATCTTAAATTAACCCATGCTGTGTTCTTAAAGCAACACTTCTGTAAAACACTAACAGGGAATCTTTAGATCACTTATAAGGAAATTACAAAATAAAATTTTTTAACAAGTGTAAAAATACTTAGTTCGTGTAATAGCTCCCCTGAAATTTTTAGCTGAGTTAACCATTATATCCCCTGTTTGAGATCCTAGTAATCTTAACAGAAAACAAAACAACTTTTGAACATAACTTTAAATGAAACATAATCTTACCTACAGCTTTCGTAGTCATTCTCACATGTAGTAATATGGGACACAGAGCCTTATCTCAGGTAAAGCAGGGCTCTTTATAAATATTAAGTGTTTTAGTTCTAAAGATGAACTTTGTTTTTTTAAATATCATTTTACAAATTTTATATAAATTGTTTGAGGTCACATGAACATTAGCTAACACCATAGGATATCACATTTAAAACATGAATTTAATAAACACTGAAAGTTTTTAACCTTTGCATAGATAAGGCTCTCATTAACATAAAAATACATTTAAATTGTTCCCCAATGTAAAAAGTAACATAAAACTTTACATATCTTATTGAAAACTGGTAAATGAATGCCCAATATATTTTTTTTTACTATACAACTTCAGAACACCAGCTTGGTATAATGCTCTTTTAAAGTTTCTACCTTACAGACTTGTATACCTGAAAGATAGGAGCACATTAATAGCATCACAATTACATTGATGTTTCTACATTAAGCAAGTTTAGCTTTTAAAGAAATGGCAGTACAGGGCTCTAAAATAACAGTTCTTATTTAATCAGTTGTTTAATTTTTATGGTTGCTTGCTCTAGAAAAAATAAAACTTAATAAAACACAATGTTATGAGTAAACTTATGTTTTCAGAAATTTTTGTCTCTTTAACACATGACTGATTTTTACAATCTTATACAGACTTTATTACACACTTCTACACACCTTAGTAAATCAATCAGATATGTAACAAAAGTACTCATGAATGAGTAATCCCATATCAAATTTACTTTACTTATTTATCAAAATATTAGACAAATGTATTGAAGATTGTAAACCATTTTTTTTGTTGAAGGAAAAGTCCTAGAACCAAGTCATATTAGAATTTTTGTAGACATTAATATTTTATTAGATTTTTGAACACCTAGAAAAACTTGTAAGCTGAGTTTTAAAGACATTTATTTTTATCTGTTTATCCAATTTAAATTCAACAATTTAAATCACGTGAATTAAAGATCTTTAGATCCACTTTGTAAAATTTGTTTTTATGAGCGTTGTTTTTATGAGTGCACTTTATATATGTTAATTTGTGTATCATATATATGATATACGGACATATGTATATATAGATATACAACACATAACAACAGTGTGTACACATAATAATAGTAAAGGTCTTGTACCTTTTCACAGGTGAAATATCCATTGCAATGTTTCAAAAACTCCACAGTTGGTCAAACATAGAACTGATCAGAAAAACATTAACCTAGGTCTGTAGGATCAAAATCATGAGCTCAAAAAAATAAAGAATCTAAGGAAAAAAATAAGAGTTCTAGAAAAAATGACTGGTAATTAATTAGTAAATACCATACAATTTAACTTTTTTTTTCTCTTAGGCCTCAGATCAGTCTCCTACTAAGTTAGCAGGCTTCTTTCATTTGCATTTCAAAATAAGTCCTGGCTGAGGTCCAGAAGGAACAGGGAAAAGCTGCTAATCTGAGCAGACACCTCAGGCCTAAGGCATTTCAACCATAATATTCAGGTTTGGATGTTGAAAATTATCATACAAGTTTAAGATACAATTCACAAAATTTTATATCTTTACATCTTTTTTTTGTCAACAGATACCATACTATGATTTACTATCCTTGTCCAATTTAATGCACTGCTACACACAGTGACATTTTCCCAGGCTACCCAGTTCAAAATTGGTGAAAAATAGCCTGAATGATTGGGAAGTTACTTGCCAACTTGGAAGTTGTGTTGTTTAGTTTTCCATCCTAAGTATTTAAGTTCTCTGACATGAATTATCTGAAATCATGAACTAAACAATTACCTAAACCCGACTTTTAACTGCAAGATTGTGCAATGCTTTAAAAACCCATTCAGATACCAGATTGTTACAATAAAACATCATCATTTAGACACACATTCAGCTAAGATCATTCCCAAGAAACAATTTATAATATCAACATATCATTGCACATGTCTTAAAGGGCCAGAAAAAAAGACACAAGACAGACAGAAAGGAGCTCCAGAATATGGCTGACAGACAGAAGCCTTTAAAACAGAGCAGATAAGAGAAAAATCAACTACACCAGTGGAACCATAGATGTCCCCACAAGGGAACCAGATGTTTTCACAGAGGGACAACCTGAAATGTAATATCAAGGGTCTCCATGGTGACTTTACTGCATTTAGTGTCCCCTTTTTCTTTTTCTATTTTTTAAAAAAACAGAGGTGGCATAATCCTTACAGTGCAGGGAAGGAAGGAGGTAATTCTCTGAAAAAACAGGGCTTTGGCAGCTGCTGGGAGTCGCTCAGTCCCTCCTTATACTTACAGGATTAGCTCTTCTGGTTTCGTTCCACCCCAAGCACGCTCCATCTCCTAACATTTCAGTAGTCAGCTCTCAAAAATTTCCGGGGCGGTGGGGGGTACCAAAATTTTTAACTTAAAGTTCACTTCCTGAATTTGAAGTCAATTCATGCCAATTTAATAATGAGGACAGGGTTTGAGAAAAAGAAAAAGGGAGTTTTACTGCTTTGCTAACAAAGGAAAAACACAGGGGTCTCTGCCCAAAGGTTGTAACTCTCTTTGTCTGAAGGGACAAGGGGTTTTAAAGGAGTTTCAATTGTTAACCTGGGAGATACTCAGTTCTTACGTCCCCAGCAGGCATTGCCCTGTGCAGTGTGTGTGCTCCAGGCAGCCAGCTAGTGGCTTCTCTTATCCTGCTTAACAAAGGGGGGTAAAGTTCATCACAGTTCTTTAAAACACAGTTCAAAGGGATGTCAGCCTTACATGCTTTATTACCCATTTTCATGTCCAATATCCTTAAGTTTTTTCCACAGAAATCACACAACAAAACACACAAAAACAAACAAACAAAAAACATGTAGAACACAGAAAAAAAAACACAAAAAAAACAGAAACTCGTCGCAGAAACAGAAAAACAGAGGAGCAATGGAACATCTTGCTAATGCTCCGGGATAGGAACTTCTGTGTGTCTGTTGGCACCTCTCTACCCTTTCAGAGGAATTCACTACAGAATAGAACAGAGGACAGAATGATTCTCGTTACTGTCCCAGACAGGAGTATATGTGTGCCTCCCCAGGCCACCTCTCTGTCATCAGAAGAGATCTCCCTTTACCGGATATCAAATGTTATATAGGTGCTACTTACCAATGGAGGCCTCCTCCACCATGAGCTTGCTAATTGTTTTAGTGCGGTGGTTCACTGCAGTTCTCCCCGGAACAAAAGCTCACTCCAAGGCCTTGGAACTTGCCTCTCCAGGACGGAGCCCTGGAGGGAAGGCCAGCTTCAGAATTTCCAGCAGTCTGGTCTTGTGATCTGTTGGGGCAGGTTCATCTCGCTGCGGAACTACAAAATGTTAGACCACGATTCAAGAAAAGACCACTGACTCCAATTAAAGTCAAATTAAGACAAGCTTATTATTTTCAGTTGCCGGGCTGCATCTTCCTCTCAAAATAGTGGAAACAAGACAGCAAACCCACCTCTCCTACAGCCCAGCTTTATAGCCCAGAAAGTTACACAAAAGGGGCGTTACAGAAAACAGAATTTTGATAAGCATCACACTAATTTTTGTTTACAGTTTTTTTGCTGGCCCTAGAATCAGAAATTATGAGGACCATTAGAGCCTCAGAGAGGGTCGTTGTATGGTCAGGGAAGGCCATTATTTATGAGGTGTCACTGAAGTTTCAGAGAGGGCTGCGATCTGGTCAGAGAGCTAGGCATGGGGGAGTTCAAGGCACGGGCAGGCATTTCAAGCAGGTTCAGAATTTGCAGTAATTTATACTAAAGCCAAAATTATCTTTTCATGGTTTTGTGGAAAGATGGCTCCTAATTTTAATAAAAGCTTAGGTTGGGTGTATCAACCGTGTCCCTTACTTTTGGAAACTCCTCTACAACCTCCAAGGTTGTGAACTACTGAGCATTTTCCAATCCAGATATGTATTCACAGATTTTCTAACTCTTCTCCTCTAATTGTGTCTTACTTGAGGCCAAGGTAATGTCAAGACATTATTCTGGATGAGAGTGGGAAGATTATTGTGCAGCACATATTTGCATATACATTGGATTCATTTTCCAATTTTCCATTCGAAATACTGAATCCCTGACACTAACCCATAGCTTACTAGATTCTAACTACTAATACTAATATGATGGAGAAAAATAACCCAAATAGAATTGAAATACAAGCATTTCAGAGGAGGCATGGTGTATACTAGAATTGCCTTTTGCAAGATAAAGGGTAGGTGTTATAAATCTAGTGATTTTTTTATTAAAATATTTCTCCATGTGTTTTAAAAATGAACAAATATGTCAATTCCTGACTCCCTTTCTCTCTAGCCTATTCCGCACGTGTATTTTTATATGCACATATAGAATCCTACCTGGTATCACACGTACACTTGTGTGAGGTGCCTGACTTGGCAGATACAAATTGTGAGAAGAGATCACTTCTCGTAAACGCTGTTGGAACTAAAAATTCAACCTATGGGTGAGCTTCCTAGTAGAACATTATACATAAATCCATTTTCAGTAAAATAAATATTATTTTTCCATCTGTGGTTGGTATATATTTTATGATGAATTACGTTTTTCATATATATTGCTACTATTTAATGTCTGTGTGTATTTTGTGTGTATGTATGTGATGTATGTGTGTGTGTGTGTGTGTGTGTATATATATATATATATATATATATATATACACTCTAAAAATATTTCAAAATATGAATTACATGTGTCTTATATACACTCTCAAAATTCATTCTTTTTCATGTATGTGGATTAATAATCAACTTCTCACAAGATTTATCTCAGAAATATTCATCCACTTGAAATACATATTTGTTTTCTATAACAGAAAACTCACTACAGCGAATGGTGGTTACAAATATCAATATTTCCACAGTAACTGACCCAGTTTAACATCAATGCAAGTGAATTCCTATGGGACATGATGAGTCTTTTGACGTTCAATTTCATTCAACACTGGTACATTAATATTTCTTCAGTTTTTGCACTTCATAATATATATATTTCATCCACAAGTTCACAAATTTATATGCATTTGTTTCACTTTCAATCACTTCCTGCTTCAGAACACATGCATTCCTCCAGGTTTCTTGACTGGTCTTTTCATGAGACTTCTTTCCAAACACATTTTTTTCAATTTCCATAATCACTTTTGAAGCAAAACTCACACACATCATGATAAACCATAACCCTAATATTACCATTAGATGTATTACTGGTTGGAATGAATGATTGTATATCAATATAAGATTCCCTGTATAATTTCAGATGTGAATTCAATCCATTATTTAAAGTTGGAACCAGTTACATTACTTATTCACAGTATGGTCTATTCATGCATTATCTCTATTTTCATAAACACAGGGTACATCTATTTGCACCCCCAATAATAATTTATAGTCTTCAAATATTGCTCCCAGAAATGGTGGAAGAAATACTCATGCACCTGATCTACACATACATTTTGTCACAGTAATATTCTGGACACAAATGCAAAGTTCACACTTATGATTGTACCATATCCTAAGTGGAAAGTGAGCATGGATTCCTAAAACATCCATTTCACCTTTGTCTAATGCTCTCAAATATAAATCCTATTGGTGACTACATATTTGTTTCTTCCTAAGATTATGTATTCAACCTCAAGCCTGTTGAAAATGTCTAATCCTGTCACTCACTTTATACTCCTTCTGAATATACTCACATGAATAGAGCAGAGAGCCCTGAGAACAGCTTAAGCAGAGCTTATATACTTTCTTTGGAGAGGGCAGGGACAGAAATTTATTGATGGGTCAGAGCGAGTGGGCGGTTAGTGTGAATCTGGGTGAGGGAATACATTCTGCAATTTGGCAGTTGGCGACAGCACAATCTGGGAACAAGATTACAAACAGTTCTCAAGATTTCAACAGTGTTTTGTTGAGCATACAGAAAAACAGGAAGTTACAAGTACCTTTTTATTAACCTTTCATTCCGCACTTCTTCTTCTGGCTACTTTTAATCATAAAAGTGATTATTGGGGCGTGTCACATTCTATGTCTGCTAGTGGGGTATTACCATAAGTTTAACTTGTCCAATTTGAGCTTGGAGAAAAGAACTTACATGGTTGAGCAAACAGGGTTTTATAGTTAGAAATAATATGAGGATTATTATTGGACAGGCCAGGGTTGATAAAAGCGTAGATAACTAGGGGGACTGTGTGAACCAAGACTCAAACCACCCTTTTTGGGCCTCTCTCTCTCTCGTTGACGCTTTTCAAGGCATCCTTTTATTTTACAACCTCAGTATGGTCGGCGTCAGAACAACATTATTACATCAATGCAGCACAAAGGCCCCCTTCTCTCATGGAGGGGAGGTCCAACCCTCAACTTGAGTGTAAAACAACTTCAGAGAGAGATGTTAAAGATTCCTGCAAAGCTGTGATGGAGGTTTCTATTATCTTTAAGTTTTGGTCTCTTGCTGCTTCTATTTGGGTCATTTGTTGTGTACCATGGAGCAGGGCAGTGGTTCCTGTGACTACCCCTGCCACAACTCCAATTCCTAATATGATGGCTAAAGTGAAGGATATATGTTCCCAGTGGAACCGGGTTGTATGCCCCCCTGTTTGAACTTCAAATGAACCTGGGTCATTATAGAGCAATCTGGGACACATCTTCACCATTACACAATTAATGACATCTGTTGACCATTTCATGAAAACATAAACAAAGTTTAAGTATATAGAATTATACTGTTGTAGGGACGGACAAGCACGGCACCTAAGATAGCACCAAAGACAGGGAAACAGTCCTATTTGGTTGCAACCGGATTCAGAGGGCATTGCTTCTGTTGTAATCAATTAACTCCCTGAACCCCAATTTTGGGTAGTTTTAGAATTTTGTACCCAACATGAAAGAGAAGGGACTCAGAAGTTCACAGTCTGCAGAAATTCACAAAACGAAGCTTTTTTTTTTTTTCTGTTTTTTCCTCTATTGTGGGCAAGTTAACTTTTCAAGGACACCTGGGAGGCAGAGAGCTTTTTTTTTCCTTTTCTTTTATCCCCCTGCCAACTGTTACCATGGAGCCCTGTTTGTAACTTTTTATCTTAGAAATGTAGCCATCTCTGTGAAGCCCCAGCTCAAGGCCAGAGGCCTTGTTCACATATTCTGTGAAAAACTATTAAGGGGGTGTCTAGCTTAGGAGTGATGATTTTTCCAGCCAGTAGGCAAGTAGAACAGGGCAACAGAATAAGAGGAAGTTAATCTACACTGAACTCATTTATAGAGACTCTTTTGCTGAAAGTCCTAAAGTCAGCCATGGTGAAGACTTCTGGAGAAGTTCAGTGAAGATTTTTCTGAGGGCCTGGTACAGAGGGGGAAGATGGGGAAGGCGGGAGGTGAGAGCAGCTCCGTGGATCTCAGAATAAGGAAGGAGAGATGTAAAAGAATAATGGGAAAGGATTTTGTTAATTTCCTAGCAACATAAATTGAGCAGTAGAAACGGTAGAGCAGAAAGGAAGACGGGAGTGAGTATCCCAAAAAGCCTGTGAGGGACTTTAAAATTTAGTAACCTGTTTTCAGTGATGACAAAGCAACTTTAAAGGCCATTTTCATTACATCTTCGATAGGGGTCTGAGGGCTCTCCTAAGCTGGTTTGAGCTTTGGGTTAGGTGGTAAGAGGACCTGGTGGGACCCGGTGTGGGCACTGACAGGAAAAGAGAGAAGTGAGTGGGTGGATGGGTACCTCAGTACCTGCTACCTCAGCAAGGGGGCAATGCTCTGAGAACCGGCGGAGGTTTCGGTTTTTGATCTAGTAATTGGAGAAGAGAAATCAGGTTTGCTGAGGTGGGACTGACAGCAGAGAGTATGGAGCAGAAGGCTGAGTTTGAGGAACTATTGGAGAAGCATAGTTCAGGATGTGAGCGAAAGAGGAAAAAGGCCTTCACATAGGGGAATTTCCTTTCACCCTTTTGAGCACTTGCAGAAGTTAAAAGGGTCACACAGAATTTGAGGATCTAGAGACTCCTCTGGGGGCCATCAGTTTGGGTTGTCTAAGTGGTAATATGGCCAATGCTGTGTACTGAATTTGATGAGGATTTTGGGTTCCACCAGGCAGCCCCTGTATGCTCAAATCCCCATGACTTACAGAAGAAATCGGCTTTTCCCCCACACAGCCGTGGTGGTTTGTGGCTTTGATAGTCTGCCGGGCAAACATACTAATATAGGGTAGCCAACCTTCATCTGGCTTGCCTGTCCCTACAACCATAATGTTTTTTTCCATTATCTATGGTACGGAAAGGATTTAATGGAATTTTAATGGGATCCCCTTCATCAGGGATATTCTAATAGGAAAGACCTATAGCCAGCTGGCAAATGTCTGGGTGGAGAGATGGCCTCCAGGTCCCTAAGTGGGCTGTATGCAAGAGAGACCATACTTCTTATCTAGTAGGATTTGTGATCAGCCATCGCTGCAGTAGGGGCTGATGAGCGTTAGGACTACGGGTGGCCAAGGAGAGAGTCTATAGCCTTACCCACGTGGCAAATATGCAATTTGAAAGGGTTTCCAGTCTTTTCCAGTTTCCAGCCAGAGTCTGGACATGGCACAGGCTTGAGATGAGACGCATGGATGGAGGAAGTGATTCCCTCTACTTTTACTGCTTTAGGTGCTATAAGTAGCACCTGGAATGGTCCTTTCATGCGGGGTTCCGGGGATGACACCTGATGTCATCTTATGTAGAGGAAGTCTCTTTCTTGATATCAATGTGGATTCCCCTCGTCCCCAGGTTGGAAGGCAGTAGCCAGCTGTTTCCACAGGTATATCTGAGTTCTTACAAGAGATTTAAGTCTGTCAAGCAAGGGTGTGTGGAAGGGATCCTTAGGTCTTAGAGTCGGGGTTTGGTCTCTTAGTGGAGGAGGGGCCCCATAGAGAATTTCATAGGGGGTGAGGTTACACAAAGAAACAAAGGGAGTATTTCTTGCATGAAACAGTGCATAAGGCAGGAGCATAGTCTAATCTTTTATGCCGGTCTCTAAGCTTAATTACGTTAAGGTCTCTTTAATGGTTTTATTTATTTTTTTTATGTGTCCTGATCTCTGTGGTCTATAAACACAATGTAACTTCCAATTAATCCCCAGGGTCCTGGCTATCCCCTGATTTACCTGGCCCATGAAGGGTCTTCAATTATCAGACCATGTTACATTAGGCAGGCCGTGTCTTTGATAAATATCTTTCAGGATCTTCTTGACCACAATTTGTGCCGGTTTTCTTTTATTTTTTTTTTTGGTGGGAATGGCTTCAATCCATCCTGAAAATGTATCTACAAAGACTAGGAGATATTTAAGCCCATACCTTGCTGGCTTAATTTCAGTAACGTTCACTTCCCAGAATTGTCCTGGTCTAATTCCTCATAGGTGCTTTCTTGTAGGAAGCTTGGAAGTGTAAGCATTAACCAATTGACAGAACTGACAGGCTTTTGTTACCCATTCAATTATTTCCTTTCACTGTGAGTGAGTTAGTCTAAAACTCTGTTCTTGATCCTACAGTAATGCCTGCAGTTTTTTTGGACCAAGTTGATTGAGTTGATGTACATTTTTAACATAGTGTAGGGCTTTCTGAAATTGCAGGCTGGGCTCACTGAAGTTGAGGAGTTCATTGTCAGTATTCTTAGATGTTATCAAAAGCTTGCTGGTGCTCAAGGGTCCATTGGAATTGGGCATTCTCATTTAACAGCGGGTATAAAGGAGCAGCTAAGAACACAAACCCAGGTCCATAACCTGCTAAAGCCAGCAGTCCCAAGAAACTCTCTATGTTGTCTCCTGTTAAATGGGGGTGGTATCTGCACAACGGTTTGTTTCCTGGGCTCAGTGAGCCATCATTTACCGTGCCTAAGGGAATACCCCAGGAAGATTACTTCTTGCTGGCAAATTTGGGCCTTTTTGTACGAAGCTCTCTACCCGAGTTGAGCAAGCTCAGATAATAGTGCTTGGGTCTCAGACTCACAGTTTTCTTTGGTGTTGGCTGCCAGTAGCTGGACATCCACATATTGAAGCAGAATGACTTCAGGGTGTGTAGTTCTGAAGTTGTAGAGATGTCTGTGAAGGGCTTCATCAAAGAGAGTGGGGGAGTTTTTGAACCCCTGTGGGAGTCTAGTCCAAGTTAGTTGAAAAGACGTTCTGGTTTCTGGGTCTACCTACTCGAAAGCAAACAGCAACTGACTATCTTTATGCAGAGGCAAGCAAAAGAAAGCATCTTTTAAGTACAGAACAGTATACAATTTTCACTCGGCCACAGCAAAGAGGTTATTGGGGTTCCAGCATGCTGGGGCTCAGAGCTCACTTAAATAGAGCAGAGAGCCCTGAGAACAGCTTTAACAGAGCTTACATACTTTTCTTGGAGAGGGCAGAAAGGGAAATTTATTGATGGGTCAGGGCGAGTGTGCGGTTTGCGTGCACCCGGGTGAGGGAGTATATTCTGCAGTTTGGCAGTTGGGGACAGCACATTCTGGGAACAAAATAGCAAACAGTTCTCAAGATTTCAACAGTGGTTTGTTAAGCATACAGAAAAACAGGAAGTGACAAGTGCCTATTTAATTAACCTTTCACCTAAGCAAAATGGAAAGTGAGCATGGATTACTAAAAACAACCATGTCCAGGTTGCCTAATGCTCTCAAATGTCAATCCTATTGGAGGCAACATATGTCTTTCTTCCTAAGATTATATATTCAACCTCAACCATGTTGAAAATGTCTAACCCTCTTACATAATACTTTGCCTGATTTCCTAATGTCTCTATTGATATCTGCTTTCCTACTTATTTTCCCCAGTTCATCATTGTGACTGAACCTTCGCGTGTGCTGACACTGACATTCACTCACTACCCAAAAATCTATTGCTAAAGAATTTTGTCCAAATGCCATAATCACTCTTTTTTCTAAACCTACAGGCTATCTTCCTAATCCTACCGACTATGCCTTTTTGACTGGATGTTCTCTTCGACATTCAATCATCCAAGGTAGAAGGTCCTATCCCATTTTATATCGATTTATCTGAGACATCTGTGCAGAATGTAATTCAAAGCTAAGTATACCAATCATGGGCCCAATGCACTTCTAGGATTCAAATCTTACCTAGATTTATATTTTCATACTTATATTTCACCTATATATTCTTGTAAATATTGCAGATTCCCAATACTATTAGTCATCACGCAGAATGATTCCTAACCCAAATCGAACCTGTTATTAACCCTAACCATACTCTGTTCCCTCAATCTAACTTTACAGAAGAGCAGGCCCAGAGTTGGTCTTTCAATACAGGAATGTAGGAGATCTTCCACATGCTGAGAAACTCAAAGATCCATGTAGAAATGAACTCTGGAGAAGTTGTAGGCAGCTATGAAGGACCTGAGAGAGCAAAAGTCATCTTCAATGGCAAACAACCTTGTCAGGATGAAGGGTTTTGTCTGTATCAGTCTCTCTGTTCTTAATATAGAGAAGATGGACCAAACCAGGCCTGTTTGGAGAGCTGTTCCCTGGTGCCTATGGTTGATATACCATTCTAACTTGTGAAAGTGTCACAGTAAGTAGGGGCAGCCTCCATCTCATGGGACACTTGGAAGCAACTCTTAGGACCAAGTGGTTGCCAAGGCAGTTAGCTCATTCAGTTCCTAAAGGAAGTGACATACATCTCTTCCTTGGTGATGGAACTCTCTGAACTTGGGATCCAGGAAGCCAGGCACTCAGAGCCAGTTGCAGTACTAGTCCCAGTGGACTCACTTGTTTGGATTTACCAAGGAAAGAGTCAGTCTTTCTTGGTACCTGCTGATGTGAGGATGGAAAAAGCCAGAAGAGCTCTGAAGAGGGGCCTTTACTGAGAAAGCAGGTAGTGGCTAACCGCTGGCTCCAGACAACTTCACAGTGTTGGCCAAGGAGACCAGACCCGAGACAGGACAGGCCATTTCAGGAAAACATAGTAGGGCCCACCAGTCATAGGACACTCTGGATAGTCACAGACATACTAGGGGGAAGGTGGTGCCTTTGTGGGTGTGGGTGTGAGTTTGTGGTTTTGTCTCATGTTCTGAGAATAGGTAAGAAAGGCGGTTTGTTTGGTTTGGAGTGGACAAATTCTAGTATGACTTATGACAAGGTGAGTGTTTCTATATCTGTGTATCCCACTGTGTCCTTCGTTGTAGACATTAGAAAAGAGAATGCATCACGGATGTGTCCTGTCTAGTAGAAAGCTTCCCAGCATTCATCCTACCCTATTTATGAATGGACTGTCACTTGCCTTAGGGATGGGCAACACCTACTTCCTTCCTAAGTCCCTGTTTCATCAGGAATTCTGGCCACTCTCCAAAATAGGCTCATGGTTTTGTGTGCAAGATATGTACCACCTCCAAGCTCTGGGACATGGCCGTGCACTGGATAGCTGAAGGGAATGGGGAGAATCTCAGAAATCTCAGATATCAGTGTGACCAGGAAAATATCAGTGGAGAAACACTGCTTTGGGCCTTTTGCTTACCTATTGTTCTGTTGCCCTGAATCTCAGGAAGGTTTTTGCCTCAAGCCACCACTTTGTGAAGCGTGAAGAAAACAGTTTTTAAATGGAATTGAATAGGCATCACCTGTGGCTCTTTGCTTAATTGCTTTGGAAAGGGACTTGTCTAAATCAGGTTCTTGGCCCTGTGTTAGGCCGTGGATTAGATTCTCAGCACCTGATGGATCCAAAGAATGATCCCATGTGTACATCCAAAACCAAAATAGCAAAAAGTTCAGTCATTGTGGATGAAGTCTCTTGCCTTCCTCTGTTAGGTTACTGATCTCCATCAAGTGAGAATAGGGATCCTTTCTTTCAAATGAGCTCTTCAAAGCCCTGCAGAGGCTAGCCCATAGGTGCTTGGGTTTTCTCATGACTCCATATCACATTAAGAATCTATACCTGACAGTCATTAGGCCTCAAATTGGAGAAGCAGAGCAGTATTAAAGGCAAGCCTATTTGACCACTCCTGGTTCACAGAAAGGGTGTCCAGCCCACCATGACTTTAGCCGAATGAGGGGAAAGGGACCTTATTTTGGACACTGTCTTGGGCTGCACCCCTCATGGAAAACTCCAGCCATAGGTAATGATGAGTGTCTATGTGGAAGAATATGAGGGCGATGAAGGAGTGTTTTGGTTTTAATTGTGGTCATTTGCGTGGCAGTTGAATGAGATGACTGTGTCCATCTGGGCTTGAACTCTGGAGTGATTCCCCTTAGAAAATGAGTTCTGGTACTGAACTCAGAGAAGTATTGTCATGAATTTTGTTGGGATTTTAGCAGGCCACGCATGAAAGTCACCCTTGGAAACTGAGATCTAGGCCCAGGGTGGCTTTCCACAGAGCACTGGGTATCTCATCCAGGATATCACATGATTTATTCTGAAATAATTGGCAGCCATAGTTGAAAGTCAAAACACACATGGGCCTTACATTGTAGAACTCAATGTACCTGGCTTCATGTGACCTTTGGCCACTCTTTGGGAAGCCTTGCCTGTGAGAGTCCTCCAGAGCTTTCATTGAAATTAGCTTCCTCAACACTTAATGGTCCCTGAATGATTTGAACCCACAGTGCCTCCAACTTCATCCTTGAAAAACAGGGAAGATATATACCATGAAATGTTTTAAATTCCCATGACCAGGTGGCACTTGAGAACCGTTGGATGTCCTGCTGCTGATCTTGAGTGTTCCAGCAAAAGCGTTGATTGACTGTGTTTCATTTAAATGGTGTAGAACAGAGATGCCAGTAAGTTGGAGCCTGCTGAGTAGTGGGCCTATTGCAGTGGTGTGCAAGTGTGTGATAAAGCATTTGTGGTGGGGCCATGTGAATGTGCTATTGGCTTATAAATGGCTTGGGACTGACATGGTGCAGCCAGCAGACCCTTATATGTAAAGGCATCTTGTTATTTGGAGAGATTTCAGGGCAATTTTCAGAATCAGGTTGCTATGGACAAGGGGGCAAGCTATGTCGGATAGAAGCCTGGTTGGTGCTTTCTCCTGAAGATCCTGACCCACCACACATGACAGAACTCCCTCCAGCACTGTCTCCCAGTTGAACTTGTTGTATTTCATGAAGCGAATACCAAAGTCCCAGTGCAGCACCAATAAAAACCACGAAAAGTGGAGGAATTCCAAATAGCTTCACAGTCCACATGGGAAGAAACTTAGCCTCCAGTGGCACCAGTTTACCTACAAAGAGAGAATTCAGCAATGCTGCCTCAAGTTCAATGTAAAATAAGAAACCATGTCCTCCTGGTCACATAGATGCAGACCCAGTTTTGATGGTCTAACTAGAAAGGAAGCTAATGCTCCTGAGAATAGCATATATTTCAAGTGCCCAATCTTGGAGGCAGTTTCTCAAAAAGTCTATAGGCCAACAGAGCTCCATGTTTGTGGAGTGTTTACCCACACAGGTAATGTCAAGTCATTGTTCTGGATGAGAGTGGGAATAATTTTGTGTAGCACATATTGCATACACATTGGATTCCTTATCTAATTTTCCATTCGAAATACTGAAACCCTGACACTAACACATACCCTACTAGACTCTGACTACTAATCCTAATATGAGGGAGAAAAATAACCCAAACAGAATAGGAATACAAGCAGATCAGAGGAGGCATGGTGTATATTTGGACTTTCCTTTTGCATTTCATAGGGTAGGAGTTATATATCTAGTCAATTTTTTGTTGGAATAGGTCTCTAAGTGTTTTTAAGTTAAGAAATATGTGAATTCTTGTCTCTGTTTCTCTGTAGCTTATTCAGCACATGTATATTTATATGCACATATAGAATCCTTCCTGGTATGAAACATGCATACTTGTGAGGTGGCTGACTTGGCAGATACAAATTGTGAGAAGAGATCACTGCTCCTAAACAGTGTTGGAACTGAAAATTCAACCTATGGGTTGGCTTCCTAGTTGAATAACACTATACGTAAATCCATGATCAGTAAAAAGAATATTTTTGGATCTGTGGATAATATATATTTCGTGGTGAATTTCGATTGGCATATATATTGCTCTTTTTAATATCTCTGTGTGTGTGTTTGTGTGTGTGTGTGTATATATATATATATGTATATACACACACATACACACAAGAAGTATATATATATATATATATATATATATATATATATATATATATATATATATATTCTCCAGATTCTTCAAAATATGAAATATATGTGTCTTATACCCACTCCGTAAATTCATTCATATTCATGTATATGGATTTATAATGAACTTTTCACAAGATTATTCTCAGAAATATTCATCCCCCTGAAATACATATTTGTTTCCAGTACTGAAAACTAACTTCAGTTAATGTTGCATACAAATACTAATATTTATACAGTAACTGACCCAGTTTAACCTCAATGCAAGTAGATTCCTATGGGACATGTTGTGTATTTTAATGTTCATTTTTATTCAACACTGGTACATTACTATTTCTTCAATTTATGCACATCATAGGATATATATTTCATCCACCAGTTAGCAAACTTATAGGCATTTGTTTCACTTTCAATCACTTCCTGCTTCAGAGCACATGGATTCCTCCGTGTTTCTTGAATGGTCTTTTCATGAGACTTCTTTCCAAACACATTATTTTAAATTTCCATAATCAGTTTTGAAGCAAAACTCACAGACTCTTCATGATAAACCATAAACCTAATATTACCTTTAGATGTATCAGTGGTTGGAATGAATGTATGTGTATCAATATAAGATTTCCTTTATATTTTCAGATATAAATTGAATGCATTATTTAAATTTGGAACCCACTATATTATTTATTCACAGTATGGTCTATTCTTGCATTATCTCTATATTCATAGTCACAGGGTACACCTATTTGTACACCCAATACTAATTTGTACATCTTCAAAATATTGCTCCCAGAAATGGTGGAAGATATACTCAAGTCACCTTATCTACATGTACATTTTATCACAGTAATATTCTGGACACGAAAAGCAAAGGTCACACTTATTATTTTACCAATGTAATGGTCAGGCGAGTGTCAGAGGAAGAGACCACAAGAGACTGTCTCATGCAACAGCCAAGGGTTTATGGGGGTCCAGCATGCTGGGGCTCAGAGCTCCCTTGAATAGAGCAGAGAGCCCTGAGAACAGCTTAAGCAGAGCTTATATACTTTCCTTGGAGAGGGCAGGGAGGGAAGATTATTGATGGCTCAGGGCGAGTGGGCAGTTTGCATGCAAACAGGTGAGGGAGTACATTCTGCAGTTTTGCAGTTGGTACAGCACATTCAGGGAACAAGATTAGCAAACAGTTCTCAAGATATCCACAATGTTTTGTTAAGCATACCAAAAAATTGGAAGTGACAAGTACCTATTTTATTAACCTTTCATTCCCCACTTCTTCTTTTGGTTACTTTTAATCATTAAAGTGATCATTGGGGGTGTCACATTTTATGTCTGCTAGTGTGGAATATTGTTTTCTTATTACCATAAGTTTAACTTGTCCAATTTGAGCTTGGAAAAAGGAAACTACACGGTTGAGCAAACAGGGTCTCACAGTTAGCAATAATATGAGGTTTATTAATGGACCAGCCAGGGCTGATAAATGCGTAGTTAACCAGAGGGACTCTGTGAACCAAGACTCAAACCACCCTTTTGGGGCCTCTCTCTCTTGTTGATGCTCTACAAGGCGTCTTCTTAATTTAATCATAGATTCTTTTACAACTCCAGTATTGTCGGCATAATAACAACATTCTTCACTCAATGCAGGACAAAGGCCCCTTCTCTCAATAAGAGGAGGTCGAACCCTCGCCTGTTCTGTAAAACAACTTCAGAGAGAGAGGTTAAAGATTCCTGTAAAGCTGTGATGGAGGTTTTTAATATCTTTAAGTTTTGGTCTATTGCTACTTCTAATTGGGTCATTTGTTGTGTCCCATGGACTAGGGCAGTGGTTCCTGTGCCCACCGCTGCAGCAACTCCTATTCCTAATAGGATGGAGAAAGTGAGGGATACGGGTTCCTGGTGGAACCAGGTTGTATGTGCCCCTATTGGAACTTTAAATGATCCTGCGTCATGATAGAGGACTCTGGGAAACATCTGCACCATTACATACTTTCTCAGAGGAAGAGACCACAAGAGACTGTCTCATGCAAAAGCCATATGTTGATCATTTTATGAAAACATAAACAATGTTTAAGTATATAGAATTATACTGTTGTAAGGACGGACAAGGCAAGGCACCTAAGATAGCACAGAAGACAGGGAAACAGTCCTATTTGGTTGTAACCAGATTTAGAGGGCATTGCTTCTGTTGTAATCTTTTAATCCCCTGAACCCCAAGTTTAGGTAGTTTCAGAATTTTGTACCGAACATGTAACGTAAGGGGCTCAGAAATTCACAGTCTGCAGAAGTTCACAAAAAGCAGTTTTTGTTTCTGTTTTTTTTCCTCTGCTCTGGGAAAGTTAACTTTTAAAGGACACCTGGTAGGGGGAGAGCTTTTTTCTTCTTTTTTTTCTTCCTGCCAGCTGTTACCATGGAGCCCAGTTGGTAACTTCTTTATCTTAGAAATGTAGCCATCTCTGGAAGCCCCAGCTCAATGCCAGAGGCCTTGTTCACATATTTTGTGAAAAAATAGTAAGGGGGTGTCTAGCTTAGGAGTGCTGATTTTTCCAGCCAGTGGCCAAGTAGAACAAAGCAACACAAAAAGAGGAAGTTTATCTACACTGAACTCTTGTATAGGGCCTCTGTTGCTGAAAGTCCTAAAGTCAGCCATGATCAAGGCTTCTGGAGAAGGCCATTTAAGATTTTTCTGTGGGATTGGAACAGAGGGAAAGACAAGGAAGGTGGGGGGTGAGAGCAGCTCCGTGGTTCTGAGAATGAGGAAAAAGAGATATAAAAGAATAATGGGAAAGGGGTTTGGGATTTTCCTGGCAATAAAATTTGAGCAGTAGAACAGGTAGAGCAGAGGGGAGGATGGGAGTGAGTATCCCAAAAAGCCTTTGAGGGACTTTAAATTCTTTGTAACCTGTTTTCAGTGATGACAAAGCAACTTTAAAGGCCATTTTAATTACATCTTGGATAGGCGTCTTAGGGCACTCCTCAGCTGGTTTGAGCTTTGTGTTAGCTGGTAAGAGGACCTGGTGGGACCCGGTGCGTGCACTGACAGGAGAAGAGAGGAGTGAGTGGGTGGAAGGGTACCTCAGTACCTGCTACCTCAGCAAGGAGGCAATGGAATGAGATCCAGCGGAGGTTTTTGTTTTTGATCTAGTAATTGGAGGGGAGAAATCAGGTTGCTCATGTGAGAGTGACTGCAGAGAGTCTGGAGCAGAAGGCGGGGGGTGAGGATGTATTGGAGAAGCATAGTTCAGGATGTGAGCAAAGGAGGGAAAAGGCATAAACATAGGGGAATTTCCTTGGAAGGAAATTCCCAATTGATGGATCTTTTTGAACACTTGCCGAAGTTGAAAAAGTCACACAGAATTTGAGGATCTGGAGACCCCTCTGGGGGCCATCAGTTTTGGTTGTCTAATTGGTAATATGGCCAATGCTGTGTACTGAATTTGATGAGGAGTTTGGGTTCCACCAGGCAGCCCCTGTATGCTCACATCCCCATTATTTTCAGAAGAAGTCCGCTTTTCCCCCACACAGCCATGGCTGTTTGTGGCTTTGATAGTCTGCCGGGCAAACATAGTATTCTAGGCTAGCCAACCTGCATCTGGCTCGCGTGTCCCTAGATCCATAATGTTTGTTTCCATTATCTGTGGTACAGTAGGGATTTAATGGAATTTTAGTTGGATCCTCTTCATCAGAGATATCCCAATATGAAAGACGTATAGCCAGCTGACAAATTCTGGGTGAAGAGATGGCCACCAGGTCCCTAAGGGGGCTGTATGCGAGATAGACCATACTTCTTGTCTAGTAAGATTTGTGATCAGCCATCGCTGATGAACGGGCTGATGAGGGTAAGGACTACTGGTGGACAAGGGGAGAGTCTATAGCCTTATCCACATGGCGAATATGCAATTTGAAAGGGTTTCCAGTCTTTTCCAGTTTTTCAGCCAGAGTCTGGACAGGGCGCAGGCTTGAGATAAGAATTAGGATCCAGGAATTGATTCCTTCTACATTTACCACTGTAGGTTTTATAAGTAGCACCTGGTATGGTCCTGTCCAGCGGGGTTACAGGGATGACACCTGATGTTGTCTTATGTAGAGGATGTCTCTTATTTGATATCGATGTGGAGTCCCCTCTCCACCAGGTTGGTAGGCAGTGGCCAGCTGTTTCAACAGGTATCGCTGAGTTCTTTCAAGAGCTTTAAGTCTGTCAAACAAGGGGTTGTGGAGGGGATCACTAGGTCTTAGAGTTGGGGTTAGGTCACTTACTGGAGGAGGGGCTCCATAAAGAATTTCATAGGGGGTGAGGTTACACAAAGAAATAGAGGGAGTATTTCTTGCATGAAACAGTGCATAAGGCAGGAGCATAGTCCAATCTTTTATGCCGCTCTCTAAGCTTAATTTCGTTAAGGTCTCTTTAATGGTTCTATTTATTTTTTTTACCTGTCCTGAGCTATGGGGTCTGTAAGCACAATGTAACTTCCAATTTATCCCCAGTGTCCTGGCTAACCCCTGACTTACCTGGGCCATGAACGCCGGGCCATTATCAGACCCTATTACCTTAGGCAGGCCGTGTCTTGGAAAAATATCTTTCAGGATCTTCTTGACCACCAATTGTGCCTTTTTTTGTGGGGAAGGCTTCAATCCATCCTGAAAATATATCTACAAAGACTAGGAGATATTTAAGTCCATACCTTGCTGGCTTAATTTCAGTAAAGTCCACTTCCCAGAATTGTACTGGTCTGGTTCCTAATAGGTGCTTTCCTGCGGAAAGCTTGGAAAGATAAGCATTAACCTATTGACAGACCGGACAGACTTTTGTTACCTGTTCAGTTATTTCCTTTTGCTGTGAGTGGGTTAGTGGAAAACTCTGTTCTTGATCCTTCTGGAATGCCTGCAGTTTCTTTGAACCAAGGTGTGTGAATTAATGTACATTTTTAACGTAGTGTAGGGCTTTCTGAAATTGCAGGCTTGGCTCTGTCAAGTTGAGGAATTCAGTGCCAGTGTCGTTAGATGTTATCAAAAGCGTTCTGGTGCTCAGGGGTCCATTGAAATTGGGTATCTCCATTTAACAGCGGGTATAAAGAAGAAGTTAAGGACGCAAACACAGAAATCCATAACCTGCAAAATCCAGTAGTCCCAAGAAACTCTCTGTGTTGTCTGCTGCTAGATGGGGGTGCTATCTGCACAACCGTTTGTTTTCTGGGCTCAGTGAGCCATCATTTACTGCCCCTAAGGGAATAGCCCAGGAAGATTACTTCTTGCTGGCAAATATGGGCCTATTTGGCAGAAGCTCTATACCCGAGTTGAGCAAGCTCATATAATAGTGCTTGGGTCCCAGACTCACAGTTTTCTTTGGTGTTGGCTGCCAGTAGCAGGTCATCCACATATTGAAGCTGGGTGACTTTGGGGTGTGTAGTTCTGACGTTGTTGAGATCTCTGTGGAGGGCTTCATCAAAGAGAGTGGGAGAGTTTTTGAACCCCTGTGGGAGTCTAGTCCAAGTTACTTGATCAGACGTTCCAGTTTCTGGGTCTACCCACTAGCAAGCAAACAGCAACTGACTATCTTTATGCAGAGGTAAACAAAAGATAGCATCTTTTAAGTCCAGAACAGTATACCATTTCTGCTAAGGGTTCAGAGTGATAAGCAGATTGTACGAATTAGTTACCGTGGAGTGAATGTCCTGCACTCTGTTATTAATCTCTCTTAGGTCTTGAACGGGGGATAGTCCCCGGTTCCTGGCTTTTTTTACTGGGAGCAGGGGAGTCTTCCAGGCCGATTGACAGGGCCTTAGGACCCTAAGGCCAGATATTTCTGAATCTGGGGCCTTATCCCATCTTTAGCTTTTCTGCTCAGAGGATATTGTTTGACATTGATTGGGGAGGCTGAGGTTTTTAACTCCACTGTTCTTGGAGGTTGTTTCACGGCTAGGCCTAACCTAGCCGTTTTTGCCCAGGTATCTGGGTAATCTGTTATTCATTTCTGGGGTAGCTTGCTTGTTTGAGCAGTCTTGGGGGGTGTGAAGAGTGGATGTTCATCTTCTACTGACATTTATAAAGCCAAGACTATAGGAGTTTTTACTGAAGTATTTAGAAATTTCATTTTGGGGCCTTCGGGGTTAAAAGTTGTTTTGGCCTGGAGCTTACTGAGCAGATCTCTGCCCATCAATGGGGCCAGGCATTCTGGGATTACTAGGAAGGAGTGATGGATTTTTCCTTTCCCCATGTCCATGGTCCTCTTATTTGTCTATGTCTGATATTTACTGCCATTAGCCCTTTGAACTAGAGACATTTTATTTGATAGTGTGCCCAGTGGGGCCTTAAGGGCTGAGTATACTGCTGCTGTATCCACTTCAAAGTTTACCTGGGTCCTCTCCACTTCAAAAGTTACCCTGAGCTCGGGGAAGGGATCTGAGCCCCGACGTTCTTAGTCATCCTTTTGAGTCAGAATGGCTGGCTGTCGTGGCTGTCTCTTTTCTAGGGCACTCTTTGGCCCAGTGACCTTTTTCTTTACAGTAGGCACAATGATCTGAGGCCAGGGGTGGCCTCTGGCGTGCGCCCAGGTTTCCGTTCCTGTCTTCCTGTTTGTTAATTTCTGGCCTATTTATTGTTGTGACCAGGACCTTAGTCAATGCCTTAGTCTGTCTTTTGCATCTCTCATCTTCCCTTTGCTCCCTTTCTTTCTCTTTGTTTCTCTCATATAGTATACTTTCTCGGCTTCTCTGAATAAATCTCCCAAAGTCATATCTTGTGATCCCTCTAAGAGTTGTAACTTTCTTTTAATATCCAGGGCAGCTTGCCCAATGAAGGCCATCATGACAGATGCCTTTTGATCCTCTGCCTGAGGATCAATAGGAGTAAATCTCCTATATGCCTCCATAATTCTCTCTAGAAACATAGAGGGATATTTATCAGGCCCTTAAATTATCTCTCTTACCTTGGCCAAATTAGGTGGTTCCCTAGCGGCCGATTGGAAACCCACTATTAGGGCCTGGCAATAAGTGGACAGATGCTCCCTATCTTCAAAGGTGTTGGGGTTTCAGTTGGGTCAATTCAAGGGGAAGCTGGCTTTGATTATGTTGGGAAGTTGTGTTGGTCACACATCTGGTCCGAGAATATATTTTTTAGCTTCCAGGAGGTTTTTCTCTCATTCCTCTGCCGTAAAGAGAGTCCCTAGGATTTGTTGGCAGTCATCCCAAGTAGGCAAGTGTGAAAACCCCAGGGAGTTCTTTGAGTTCTTTTAGCGGGGCCAGCTTCCTCCAGGGAAGGAGGGGCTGTGTGTGACGCGGGGGAGTCATCTGGAGGGCACTGGGCCGGCCTAACTTCCTCCAATGGCAGAGAAGCAGAGTCAGCAGGGGAATCACTTAGAGGTTGTTGGGGGTTGGGGACAAGGGCAGGGGATAAGAAGGAGGAGGAGAGTCCAGTAGAATCTTGAGACTCAGGGAGAACAGAGGGTGGAGGAGGAGGAGCAGAGGTTTTGAGAGATAGAATCGTGGTGGAAGGAGTAGGAGCGTAGGCAGGGACAAGGAAAGGCTTCACCCATGGAGGAGGAGATTTGCAGAGGTCCTGCCAAGTTAAGATATATGGCTGTTGATCTGGATGGCTATGTGGCCTCAGCTGAAAGACAATATCTCTGATTTTTCAAATTAGTGGGAAGTAGAAACATCCTTCTGGGGACCATCCAACTCCAAAGGTGTGTCATTCTGAGGCACAGAGAGTCTGCCAGGTCCAGCGTTTTAATGAAAAAGAAAGATTCTGGGCCCTTAAGCAGACTTTGGTTCAGTGATCAAGGGTCAGGGAGAGAAGTGTTGAAGTGCTCTGTCCCAAAATGAGAGATACACAAACAGTGAAAGCAACGACATACTACACAGACAAGACAAGACAATAAAGACCGACAATGGACGTCCAATACTGAGACAAGGACTGAGTAGCCCTCAAAACCTGATGGGCTGGCAATACCGAATCCGAAACAAAATATCACAGAGTCGAGGAGACTATTGTTCCTTGTTTTCCTGAGTCCTCTGGGGCGTCCCCCAGGGATGTGGCCTGTGGCTCTGTGACACGTCTGTCAGCCACCGTCAGAGAGAGCTCATGCTCAACACCGATAGCGATTTTGCAAAACCCTAACCTGAAACCTGAAACCAGAAAGAGTCACCTTACTTACCCTGAAAGGAGCCCCTTGGGGGTCTTTCGTCCGCCTCTGCTGGATCTCGCTGGTGCCTCCAAATGTAAAGATCGGGTGAGCGACAGAGGAAGAAACCACCAAGAGAATGTCTCATGCAACAGTAAAGGGTTTATTGGGAGACCAGCTTTCTGGGGCTCAGAGGTCACTTGAATAGAGCAGAGAGCAATGAAAACAGCTTAAGCAGAGCTTATATACTTTCCTTGGAGAGAGCAGGGAGGGAAGTTTATTGATGGGTCAGGGCAAGGGGGAGGTTTGCGTGCAAACGGGTGAGGGTGTGTATTCTGCAGTTTGGCAGTTGGGGACAGCACATTCTGGAAACAAGATTAGCAAACAGTCCTCAAGTTTCCAACAGTGTTTTGTTAAGCATACAGAAAAACAGGAAGTGACAAGTACCTATTTTATTAAACTTTCACCAATGCCTAAATGGAATGTGAGCATGGTTTACTAAAAACATCCATGTCCACGTTGCCTAATGCTCTCAAATCAATCTTATTTGTGACTACATATTTGTTTCTTCCTAAGATTATATATTGAACCTCAACCCTGTTGAAAATGACTAATCCTATCACTCACTTTGTATTTTGCCTGATTTCCTAATGTCTCTATTGATATCTGCTTTCCTACATATTTTCAAGAGTTCATCATTGTGACTGACTCTTCACATGTGCTGACATTTACATTCACTCTCTTTCCGAAATCCTATTGCTAAAGAACTTTTGGTCGAAATCCTATACTCACTCTTTTTTTCTAAATCTACTGACTATCATCCTAATCCTACCAACTATACCTTTTTGACTGGATTATCTCTTCTACAATCAATCATCCAAGGTACAAGATCTTAAGCCATTGTATATTGATTTATCTGAGACATCTATGCAGAATATAATTCAAAGCTAAGTATTCCAATCAACAGCCCAATGCCCTTCTTGGATTCAAATCTTATCTAGATTTCTGTGTTCATACATATATTTCACCAATATATTCTTGTAAATATCACAAGTTCCCAATACCATTGTTTGTTCCTCAGTATGATTCCTAACCCAAATCGAACCTGTTATTACCCTAAACATACACTGTTCCCTCAAACTAAGTTTACAGATGAGCCGGGAGAGTTTGTCTTACAATACTAATGTAGGGGGTCTTCCACCTGCTGAGAACATCAAAGTTCCAGGCAGAAATGATACCCTGGAGAAGTTGCAGGCAGCTATGAAGGACCTAAGAGATCAAAAGTCATATTCCATGGCAAGCAACCTGGTCAGTATGAAGGCATGTGTCTGAATCAGCCTCTCCTTTCCTATTGTAGAGAAGACCATGCCTGCGTGGAAAGCTGTTCCCAGGTGCCTATGCTTGATATACCATTCTAACTTGTGAAAGTGTCACAGGAAGTAGGAGCAGCCTCCATCTCATGGGACCCTTGGAAGCAACTGTAAGTACAAAGTGGTGGCCAAGGCAGTGACTTCATTCGGTTCCTGAAGGAAGTGACCTCACCTCACTTCTTTGGTGATGGAAATCTCTGGACTTGAGATCCAGGAAGCCAGGCACCCAGAGCCAGTCCCAGTCCCAGTTCCAGTGGTCTCACTTGTTTGGATTTACCAAGGACAGAGTCAGTCTTCCTTGGTACCTACTGATATGAGGATTGTCAAATGCCAGAAGAGCTCTGAAGAGGGACCTTTCCTGAGAAAGCAGGTATTGGTTCACCACTGGCTCCTGAAAACTTCACAAAGTTGCCCAAGGAGACCAGATCTGAGACAGGACAGGCCATTTCAGGGGAACATAGTATGGCCCACCAGTTAGAGGACACTCTGGATAGTCACAGACCTACTTGTGTTAAAGAGGTGCCTTTTTGCGTGTGGGTGTGAGTTTGTGGTTTTCTCTCAATTTCTGAGAATAGGTAGGAAAGGCTCTTTGTTTGGATTGGAGTGGACTGTTTCTAATAAGTCGTTTGACAGGGGTAGTGTTTCTATGTCTGTGTATCCCACTGTGTCTTTGGTTGTAGACATTAGACAAGAGAATGCATCAATGCATGTGTCCTGTCTAGTAGAAAACTCTCCAGTATTTATTCTGCCTAATTGATGAATGGACTGTCGTGTGCCTTATGGATGGGCAACACCTACTAACTTCCTAAGTTAATGTTTTCTTCCTGAATTCTGGACACTCTCTAGTATAGGCTCATGGTTTTGTGTCCAAGATATGTACCATCTCCAAGATATGTGACATGTCCATATACTTGAGAGCTGTAGAGAATGGGAACATCTTAGAAAACTCAGATATCAGTGTGACCAGTAAACTCTCAGTGGAGAAACCCTGCTTTGGTTCATTTGCTTACCTATGGTTCTGTTGCCCTGAATTTCATGAAGGTCTTTGCCTCAGGCCACCCCTTTGTGAAGCCTGAATAAAACAGTTTTCAAATGAAAATAAATGGGCATACCCTGTGGCTCTTTGCTTAATTGCTTTGGAAAGGGATGTGTCTGAATCAGCCTCTTGGCCCTGTATGAGGTTGTGGCTTAGATTCTCAGCACATGATGAATCTAAAGATAGATTCCATGTGTGCAATCAAAAGCAAAATGGCCAAAAATCTGTCATTGTTGATTAGTCTCTTGCCTTCCTCTCTTAGGTCCCTGACCTCTATCAAGTGAGAATAGGGATCATTTGGGTCAAATGAGTTCTTTGAAGCCCTGAAGAGATGCTTGTGTTTTCTTATGACTCCAAATCACATAAAAAATCTATCGCTGAGAATCAGTAGGCCTCAAATTGAAGAAGCAGAGCAGTATTAACGGCAGGTCTATTGGATCACTCCAGGTTCACAGGAAGGGTGTCCATGCCACCTTGACTTTAGGCAAATGAGGGGTAAGGGAGATTTTTTTGGACACTCTTTTGGGATGTGTCCCGCTTTGAAACCTCCAGCCACAGGTTATGATGAGTGTCTATATTTAATAAGATGAGGGCCATGTGGGAGTATTTTGGTTTAAATTGTGGTCATTCGTGTGGCAGTTGGAAGAGATGACTGGATCCACCTGGGCTTGAACTCTGGTGTCATTCCCCTGAAAGACTGAGTTCTGGATCAGACATCAAAGAAGTATTGCCATGAATTGTGTTGGGATTTTCGGAGGCCACACATGAGATTCGCCTTTGGAATCTGGGAACTAGGCCCAGGGTGGCTTTCCACAGAGCACTGGGAATCTCAGCCAAGATATCACATAATTTTATTCTGAAAGACATTGAAGCCATATTTACTAGTCAAAACACACATGGACCTCAATTGTAGACCTCAGTGGGCCTGGATTCTTGTGACCTTTTGGCCACTCTTTGGGAGGACTTGCCTGTGAGAGTTCTCCAAAACTTTCATTGAAATCAGCTTCCTCACCATTGAATGATTCCTGAATGAATTGAAACCCACAGTGCCTCCAACTTCATCCTTGAAAGTTGACTAGATAAATACCATAAAATTTTTGAAATTCCAATGACCAGATGGCACTGGAGAACCTTTGGATGTCCTGTTGCTGATCATGACTGTACCAGACAGTGCATTGATTGACTGGATTTCATGAAAATTGTGGAGAACAGAGATGCCATTAAGTTGGTGCCTTCTTAGTAGTGGGACTAGAGCAGTGGTGAGCAAGTGTGTAATAAAACATCTGTTGTGGGGTCATGTGGATCTGCTATTGGCTTCCAAATCGCTGTGACTGACATGGTGCAGCTAGCAGACCCTTATATGTACAGACATCTTGTTATATGGAGAGGTTTCAGGGCAATGTTCAGAATCAGGTTGCTTTGGTCAAGGGGGCAACCTATGTGGTATACAAGCCCTGTTGGTGCATTATCCTGCAGACCCTGACCCACCACATTTGACAGAACTTCCTCCAGCGTGGTGTCCCAGTTGAACGCATTGTATTTCCTGAAGCAAGTACCAAACTCCGAGTGCAGCAGCAAGAAACACTGTGAAAAGTGGAGGATGATGAAATGGCTTCACAGTCCACGTGGGGAGACACTTAGCCCCCAGTGGCCACAGATTACATACAAAGAGAGAATTCAGCACTGCTGCCTCATTTTCATTGTAAAATAAGAATCCATGTCCTCCAGGTCACATAGATGCAGACCCACCTTTGATGCTCTCACTACAAAGAGAATTCAGCACTGCTGCTTCATGTTCATTGGGAAATTATAACCATATCCTCCAAATCACAGAGATGAAGACCCATCTTTGATGGTCTCACTAGAAAGGAACCTAAAGCTCCTGACAACTACATGTATTTCAAGTCCCCAACCTAAAGGCAGTTTCTCCAGACGTCTTTAGGCAGGCAAATCTCCATGTTTGTGGAGTTTTTACACTGTCCCTTATTTTTGGAAACTGTTCTATCATCTCCAAGGTTGTGAACTCCTGAGCATTTTCTATTTCAGAGATGTATTTAAAGATTTTCTAACTCTTCTCCTCTAATTGTGTCTTACTTGGGGCGAAGGTAATGTCAAGGCATTGTTCTGGATGAGAGTAGAAAAATTTTTTGTGAAGCACATATTTGATAAACATTGGATTCTTCTTATTATTTTCCATTCGAAATACTGAATCCCTGACACTAACTCATACCCTACTATAATATGACTACTAATCCTAATATGATGGAGAAAAATACCCAAGCAGAATGAATATGCAAGCATTTCAGAGAAGGCATGGTGTATAGTAGGACTTCCCTCTTGCACGATAAAGGGTAGGTTTTATAAATCTAGTCAATTTTTAATTGAAATAGTCCTCCATGTGTTTTTAAAGTTAACAAATATGTGAATTCCTGTCTCCCATTCTCTGTAGCCTACTCAGCACATGTATTTTTATATGCACATATAGAATTCTACCTGGTATCACACGTACATTTTTATGAGTTGGCTGACTTGGCTGAAACAAATTGTGAGAAGAGATCTCTCCTCCTAAACGCTGTTGGAACTGAAAATTCAAACAATGGGTGACCTTCCTAGTAGAACAATGTTATACATAAATCCATGTTTAGTAAAATAAATAATTTTGCATCTGTGGATGATTTATATTACATGATGAATTACGATTGGCATATAGATATTGATACTTTTTAATGTATTTTTTGTGGTTTTTTAATATATATAAATATATATATATAAATACATATATAAATATATATATATATACAAATATATATATATATATATATATATATATATATATTCACACTCTTCACATTTTATAAAATATGAAATATATGTGTCTTATATAACTCCGTAAATTCATTTATGTTCATGTATGTGGATTTATAATCAACTTTTCACAAGATTATTCTCAGAAATACTCATCCACCTGAAATACATATTTGTTTCCCAGTTCTGAAAAGTAACTTCAATAAATGGTGCTTACAAATCCTAATATTTCTAGAGTAAATGACCCAGTTTAACATCAATGCAAGTAGATTCCTATAGGACATGATTTCTATTTTGACGTTCATTATAATTCAACACTGGTACATTACTATTTCTTCAGTTTTTGCACATCATAAGATATATATTTCATCCACAAGTTCACAAATTTATAGGAATTTGTTTCACTTTCAGTCACTTCCTGCTTCATAACACATGTATTCCTCCATGTTACTTGACTGGTCTTTTCATGAGACTTCTTTCCAAACACATCATTTTCGATTTCCATAATCAATTTCGAAGCTAAACTCACACACTCTTGAAGATAAACCATAACATTAATATTACCATTAGATGTATAGCTGGTTGGAATAAATGTATGTATATCAATAAAAGATTTTCTGTATATTTTCACATTTCTGTTCAATGCATTATTTAATGTTGGAACCAGTTATGTTATTTATTCACAGTATGGTCTATTAATGCATTATCTCTATATTCAAAGACACAGTGTACACCTCTTTGTCCCCCCAATACTAATTTATACCTCTTCAAAATATTGCTCCCAGAAATGGTGGAAGAATTACTCATATCACCTTATCTATATATATATTTATATATATTTTTTATCACAGTAACATTCTGGACACAAAAAGCAAAGGTCACAATCATGATTGTATCAAACCCTAAATGGAAAGTGAGCATGGATTACTAAAACAACAATGTCCAGGTTGCCAAATGCTCTCAGATGTAAATCCTATTGGTGACTACATATTTGTTTCTTCCTAAGATTATATATTATAGTTCGAGCCTGTTGAAAATGTCTAATCCTATCACTCACTTTATACTTTGCCTGATTTCCTAATATCTCAATTGATATCTGTTTTCCTACATATTTTCCCCAGTTCATCATTGTGTCTGACACTTCACATTTGGTGACCTATACATTCACTGTCTACCCTAGACCCTATTGCTAAAGAAATTTTGGTCCAAATCCTATACTCACTCTTATTTCTAAACCTACTGACTATCTTCCTAATCCTACTGACTATTGCATTTTGACTCGATGTTCAATTCGACAATCAATCGTCCAAGGTATAAGGTCCTAAGCCATTGTATTTCAATTTATCTGAGACATATATACAGAAAATTATTAAAACCTAAGTATCCCACTCAAGGGCCCAATGCCCTTCTCGTTTCAAATCTTACCTAGGTTTCTGTTTTTATACTTATATTTCAGCTATATATTCTTGTAAATATCACAGGTTCCCAATACCATTATTCATCCGGCAGAGAGATTCTTAACCCAAATAAAACATGTTATTAACCCTAAACATACACTGTTCCCTCAATCTAACTTTACAAAAGAGGAGGGACAGAGTTGGTCTTACAATACTGGAATGTAGGGGATCTTCCACCTGCTGAGAACATCAAAGGTCCATGCAGAAATGACCCCTGGATAAGATATAGGCAGCTAGGAAGGACATGAGAAAGCAAAAGTTAAATTCTATGGCAAACAACGTGGTCATGATGAAGGGATGTGTCTGAATCAACCTCTAAATATAGAGAAGATGGACCAAACAAGGCCTGTGTGAAGAGCTGTTCACAGGTGCCTATGGTTGATATACCATTCTAACTTGTGAAAGTGTCACAGAAAGTAGGGGCAGCCTGCATCTCATGGGACCCTTAGAAGTAACTGTTAGGACAAAGAGGTTGCCAAGGCAGTGACCTCATTCAGTTTCAGAAGGAAGTGACCTCACCTCACATCCTTGTCGATGGAACTCTCTGAACTTGTGATCCAGGAAGAGACACACCCAGAGGCACTCGCAGTCCCAGTTCCAGTGGTCTCACTTGTTTCAATTTACCAAGGACAGAGTCAGTCTTTCTTAGTTCCTACTGATGTGAGGATGGCCAAATGCCAGGAAAGCTCTGAAGAGGGGACTTTCCTGAGAAAGCAGGTAGTGGCTCACCCATGGCTCCTGACTACTTCACAGAGTTGGCCAAGGAGACCAGATTTGAGACAGGAGAGGCCATTTGGGGGGAATATAATATGGCCCATCAGTCTGAGGACACTCCGGATAGTCACAGACCTACTTGGGCAAAAGAGGTGCCTTTGTGGGTGTGGATGTGTGTTTCTGGTTTTGTCTCATGTCCTGAGAATAGGTAGGAAAGGCTGTTTGTTTGGATTGGCGTTGACTGTTTCTAGTAAGTCGTTTGACAAGTCAAGTGCATCCCACTCTGTCCGTGATTGTAGACATTAGTAAAGAGAATGCATCAATGGATGTGTCCTGTCTAGTAGAAAGCTTCCAGGCATTCATCCTGCCAAATTTATGAATGGACTGTGGCTTGCCTTATCGAAGGGTAACACCTGCTATCTTCCAAAGTTTCTGTTTTCTTCCTGAATTCTGGCCACTCTCCAGAATAGCCTCATGGTTTTGTGTCCAAGATATGTACCACCTACAAGTTCTGTGATATGGCCATGTTCTGGATAACTGACGGCAATGGCGAGCATCTCAGAAAACTCAGATATCAGTGTGACCAGGAAAGTCTCAGTGGAGAAACCCTGCTTTGTGCCTTTTGTTTACCTCTTGTTTGTTGCCCTGAATTTCAGGAAGGTCTTTCCCTCAGGCCACTCCTTTGTGAAGCCTGAAGAAAACAGTTTCAAATGGAAATGAATGGGATTCACCTGTGGCTCTTTGCTTATTTGCTTCGGAAATGGATGTGTCTGAATCAGACTCTTGGCCCTGTGTGAGGCTGTGGTTAGATTCTCAGCACCTGATGGATCCCATGTTTTCATCCAAACCCAAAATGGCCAAAAGAGCAGTCATTGTGGATGAAGTCTCTCGCCTTCCTCTGAAAGGTTCCTGAACTTCATCAAGTGAGAATAGGGATCCTTAGGGTCAAATGAGTTCTTCAAAGCCCTGAAGAGGGAAGCCCATAGGTCCTTGGGTTTTCTCATGTTTCTAATTCACATAAAGAATCTAAACCCCACAGTCAGTATTCCTCAAATTGGAGAAACAGAGCAGTATTAACGGAAGGCCTACTCGATTACTCCTGGTTCACAGGAAGGTGTTCAGGCCACCCCGACTTTAGGCAAATGAGGGGAAAGGGAGCTTATTTTGGACACTGTCTTGGGCTGCGCCCCTCATGGAAACCTCTAGTCAGAGGTTATAATGAGTGTCTATATGGAAGAAGATGAGGGCCATGTGGAAGTGTTTTGGTTTTAATTGTGGTAATTAGTTTGACGGTTGGAAATGATGACTGGCTCCACCTGGGCTTGAACTCTGCTGTAATTCTCCTTACAGACTGAGTTCTGGAACTGACCTCAGAGAAGTATTGCCATGAGTTGTGTTGGGATTTTAGGAGGCCATGCATGAGAGTCACCCTTGGAATTGAGATGTGTGCCCAGGAAGGCTTTCCACAAGGCACGGGGAATTTCAGCAAGGATATCACATGATTTTATTCTGACAAACTTGGCAGCCATAGTTGAGAGTCAAATCACACATGGACCTCACATTGTAGACCTCAATGGGCCTGGCTTCAAGTGACCATTTGGCCACTCTTTGAGAAGACTTGCCTGTGTGTGTTCTCCTGTGCTTTCATTAAAATGAGCTTCCTCAACATTTAATGGTTCCTGAATAAATTGAAAATCATAGTGCCTCCAAATTCATCCACGAACAATGGCTAGATAAATACCATGGAATTTTTGAAATTTTCATGTCCAGGTGTCACTGGAGAACCTTTTGATGTCCATTTGCTGATCATGAGTATACCAGACAATTCGTTGATTGACTGGGTTTCATGAAAAATGGTGTAGAACAGAGATGCCAGTAAGTTGGAGCCTGCTTAGTAGCGGGTCTAGAGCAGTGGTGGGCAGGTGTGTGATAAAACATCTGTGTTGGGGCCATGTGGATCTGCCATTGGCTTCCAAATGGCTTGTGACTGACATGGTGCAGCTAGCAGACCCTTATATGTTAAGGCATCTTGTTATATTGAGAGGGTCAGGGCAATGTTCAGAATCAGGTTGCTATGGGCCTGGGGGCAAGCTATGTGAAATAGAAGCCTGATTGGTGCATTCTCCTGCAGACCCTGACCCACCACATGTGACAGAACTCCCTCCAGCATTATGTCCCAGTTGAACTCCTTGTATTTCGTGAAGCAAATACCCAACTCCCAGTGAAGCAGCAAGACACACCAGGAAAACTAGAGGATGACCAAATGGCTTCACAGTCTACACGGAGAGACACTTAGACCGCAGTTGCCACAGTTTACCTACAAAGTGAGAATTCAGCACTGCTGCCTCATGTTCATTGAAAAATAAGATACCATGTAATCCAGGTCACATAGATGCAGTCCCAATTTTGGTGCTCTCACTAAATAGGAAGCTAAAGCTCCTGACAACAACATATATTTCAAGTGCCCAAACTCAGAGGCAGTTTCTCAAGATGTCTTTAGGCCTGCAGAGCTCCATGTTTGTGGAGTGTTTACCCTGTCCCTTACTTTTGGAAACTCCTCTACCACCTCCAAGGTTGTGAACTCCTGCGCATATTCCGTTCCAGATATGTATTCCCAGATTTTCTAACTCTTCTCCTCTAATTGTGCATTACTTCAGGCGAGGGTAATATCAAGGAATTGTTCTGGATGAGAGTGGGAAGATTTTTGTGTAGCACATATTTGAAAACACATTGGGTTTATTTTCCTATTTTCCATTCGGAATAATGAATCTCTGACACTAACCCATACCCTACTAGACTCTGACTACTAATCCTAATATGATGGAGAATAGTAACTCAAACAGAATAGAAATACAAGCAGTTCAGAGGATGCATGGTGTATATTTGGACTTCCCTTTTTCATTATATAGGATAGGAGTTATAAATAAGTCAATGTTTATTAATATAGTTCACCATGTGTTTTTAAAGTTAAGAAATATGTCAATTCCTGTCTCTCTTTAGCCTTTTTCAGCTCATGTATTATTATATGCACATATAGAATCCTACCTGGTATCACACGTACCTTCTTCTAAGGTGGGTGACTTGGCACATGCAAATTGGGAGAAGAGATCACTCCTCCTAAACGCTGTTGGAACTGAAAATTCAACCTAAGTGTGAGCTTCCAAGTTGAACAACATTATACATAAATCCATTTTTAGTAAAATGTATATTTTTGGATATGTGTAAGATATATATTTCATGATGAATTTCGATTAGCATATATACTGCTTCTTTTTAATGTCTGTGTGTGTGTGTGTGTGTTTGTGTGTGTATATATATATATATATATATATATATATATATATATATATACTCTCCAGATTTTTCAAAATATAAAATATATGTGTCTTATTATACACTCCCTAAAATCATTCATATTCATGTATGTGGATTTATAATCAACTTTTCACAAGATTATTCTCCGAAATATTCATACACCTGAAATTCATATTTGTTTTCTAAAACTGAAAACTGACTTCAGTAAATGGTGCATACAAATCATAATATTTCGTCATTGCAAGATGGCCATGAATAGAGTGCATCACACCAAGTGTACTGCACCACTGCACAGGTGAATAACGAGTTTGAGTGACAAAAAAACTATCTTGTTAGGAAATTACAGCAAAATGGGGGTGCACCAAAACCTAGAAGAAGGATTTCTAGCACCATGGTCCGGTAATTGAGTCTCAAACACGAGCCAAATGTGCGACCTGAGATCCCATTTGACTGATCCGCGCGGCCCACCCAGTGGCTAAAGACAGTGCGGCACCACCGAGATGGGTCCAATAAGCAGGGAGAAACGTTGATAAGGATTCTGTGGAATCCTGCTGGTAGAGCCCCCACTGAGCCCTGAGCTGAGTTCAGGATTTCAGACAGGGAAGGAAGCGGTACAGTTCTATCTCCCACAATGGAAACTCTTCCAAGGAAACCAATGGCCATCATCTTGGAGAGCTGAAGTAACCTCAGCCACTCTCCTACAGATTACAACAATAAAACAGGAGTGTGTTATTCAGCTATCTCCCATATATCGGGGAATTCGCATAAAATCTCTCCTAGGATTTCCGGGGGAGAGATTATCAGAGCGAGCCTGCATAAAGATGGGGGAAAACAAGAGGCAACTGACCTTCTACTCCCCCTCTCATCAACTGTGAAAATAAAACCTGTCTAACCAGTGCTGGGGGAGGGGCAAGTGGAAAAAATCAAAACAATAGAGTGTCTGGCTTCCCAATAGACACCCTCCACAACCAACAAACGGCAGGCCCAGAGTACAGTTTGAACTGCCGAGAGCCATCACTCAGGGGAAATCTGGTCTTGCAGGAAAAACCAGGACTAGCAGGAGAAACCAGAGGACTAGAGGCCAGGCCCTTGTGACTGGGCAGCGGGAGACTGCAGGCCCACAGGCGACAGTCCACCCGCTGCCCGCGTGACTAGGCGGCTTGAGAAGGCCCTGCCGCCGGCGACCGACCGCACCACTGGGTGGCTAGAGATCGCCCGCCCGCCAGTGACAGCCCACCTGCTGCACAAGTGACTGGGCAGCTGGAGACCGCCTGCCCGCAGGCCACCGACCGCACGACTGGGCAGCTGGAGACCGCCTGCCCGCCAGTGACCCGGAGCTGAAACCAACAAGTGACAGTACAGTCCCACCCCCCTATACGGACACCTCAGCAAGGAGCCTTGGGCCTGCCAAAACAGAGAGGTGACGTCACTGGAGCTCGGCCTTCGGAATTTCTTCCAAGCGGAATCCACTTTAGCATGCATAGTCTACCAACACAAAGGAGAGACAACAGAGACATACAACACCAAAACAAATCTCTAGAATAAAGCAGAAACACAGCAATCAAATAGAGCTGGAAAGTAACGTGAACATCATGAAAAAACAATGGAATAAAAGGAGTACAAACAATGCAGGACAACTTAATTCTACAGGAGGACCTAGAAGCACCAGAAACAGGGATAGGGAAAGAAATCAAGGCATACTTAACTCAGATGGAAAGAAATATTAGAGAAGACATGAGGCAGCAAGTCCAAGGAATAAAAGTATATTTTGAAAATGAATTAAACAAACAAATTCAAATGGCAAAAAATGAGCTTTACCAAAAAATAGAGATCTTAAAAAAATTCAAACAGTAATTCTAGAAATGCAGGAAACTATAAACCAAATTAAAAACTCAAACAAGAATATTACAAATAGAGTAGATCAAGTAGAAGTCAGAAAATCAGAAAATGAAGACAAAGTTTATCAACTTGAAAAGAATATAGTCAACACAGAAAAGATGCTTAAATCTATTCAAGAGATAAGGGATGTCAAAAAAAAAAACTTGAGAGTCATCGGGATAGAAGAAGGCATAGAGATTCAAACAAAAGGAATGGACAACATATTAAATGAAATAATTCTAGAAAACATCCCAGAGATGAAAGATGGATTGGATTGCCAAATCCTGGAAGCCTACAGGACCCCAAACATTCAAAAACATAATAGACCAAATCCAAGACATATAATTATGAAGATAGCCAACATACAGAACAAGGAGACAATATTAAACGCTTGTAAGAGAAAGGAGGCAGATTACATTCAGGGGTAAACCAATTAGGTTAACGACTGATTTTTCATCACAGACTTTGAAAGAGAGAAGATCCTAGAACAATGTATTTCAAATGCTGAAAAATAATGGATTCCAACCAAGAACACTGTACCCAGCAAAATTAAGCTTCAGATTTGAAAATGAAATTAAAGTCTTTCATGATAAACAAAAGCTAAAAGAATATGCAGCCAGAAAACCAGCACTGCAAAGCATTTTGAGCAAAATACTACAAGAAGAAGAATTGAAAAATAGTGCCCAAAACTAACAGCAGGAGGTATTTCAGTAAAGGGGGAGGAAAATAACCAAAAAAGTAAAAACTAGCCAAACTAAAATATAATAAATAAATAAACATGACTGGAAGTACAAATCATATTTCAATTGTAACCTTAAATGTTAATGGCCAAAACTCACCAATCAAGAGACATGGGCTAGTAACGTGGAAAAAAAATCCAACAATATGTTGTCTTCAGGAGACCCATATTATAGGAAAAGACATACACAGGCTGAAGGTAAAAGTTTGGGAAAAATCATACCACTCACACGGCCCTCGGAAGCAAGAAGGAGTGGCCATACTCATATGGAATAAAATCAACTTCAAACCTAAGTAAATCAAAGGGATAAAGAAGAACACTATATTCTTTTAGAAGGAACCATCCACCAACAAGACTAACAATTATCAATTTGTATGCACCAAGCAATGGAATTGCAACGTTCATAAAACAAACTCCCCTCAAGTTCAAGAGTCACATAGACTACAACACAATAATTATGGGTGAATTGAACACACCACTCTTGGCATTGGACAGATCCTCTAGAGAGAAACTGAATAAAGAAACTATAGAACTCAACAGCACAATCGATAACCTAGACTTAACAGACATATATAGAATATATCAACCATCATCTAGTGGATACACGTTCTTCTCAGTAGCAGCACATTGATCCTACTCAAAGATAGACCATATATTATGCCATAGGGCAATTCTTAGTAAATATAAAGGCATGGAAATAATACCATGCACCATATCTGATCATAATGGAATGAAACGGGAAATCAATGATAAAAGAAGGAAGGAAAAATCCTGCATCATATGGAAAATGAACAACATGCTACTGAATGATCAATGGGTAACAGAAGACATAAAGGAGGAGATAAAAAAATTCTTAGAGACAAATGACAATACAGACACAATGTACCGGAATCTATGGGACACAGTGAAAGCAGTTTTAAGAGGGAAATTCATTTATTGGAGTTCTTTCCTCAAAAAAAGAAAAACCAGCAAATAAATGAACTCATGCTACACCTCAAAAACCTAGAAAAGGAAGAGCAAAACAACAGCAAATGTAGTAGAAGACAAGAAATAATCAAATTTAGAGAAGAAATCAACAAAATTGAAACAAAGAAAAACATTGAAAAAATTGATAAAACTAAAAGTTGGTTTTTTGAAAAAATAAATAAGATCGACAGGCCCTTAGCCATACTAATGAACAGAAGAAGAGAGAGAACTCAAATTACTAAAATACGGGATGAAAAAGGCAATATCACAACAGACACTACAGAAATAAAGAAGATAGTTAGAAAGTATTGTCAAACACTATATTCCAATAAAATTGAAGATAGTGAAGGTATTGATAAATTTCTTAAGTCATACGATCTGCCCAGATTGAGTCAGGAAGACACACACAATTTAAACAGACCAATAACAAAGGAAGAAATAGAAGAACCATCAAAGGACTGCCAACCAAAAAAAAACCCTGGACTCGATGGGTATACAGCGGAGTTCTACAAAACCTTCAAAGAAGAACTAATACCAATATTATTCAAGCTATTTCAAGAAAAACAAAAAGAAAGAGCTCTTCCAAATTCATTCTATGAGGCCAACATCACCCTGATCCCGAAACCAGACAAAGACACTTTAAAGAAAGAAAACTACAGAACAATATCTCTAATGAACTTTGATGCAAAAATTCTCAATAAAATCCTGGCGAATCGAATACAGAAGCATATCAAAAAAATTGTGCTTCATGATCAAGTAGGATTCATCCCTGCGATGCAAGGCTGGTTCAATATATGGAAATCAATAAATGTAATCCACCACATCAATAGACTTAAAGACAAGAACCATATGATTATCTCCATTGATGCAGAAAAAGCATTCGACAAACTACAGCATCCCTTTATGTTCAAAACACTATAAAAACTAGGGATAAAAGGAACTTACCTCAACATGGTAAAAGCTATATATGCTAAAAATCAGGCTAGCATCATCCTAAATAGAGAAAAGCTGAAGAAATTCCCTCTAAAATCTGGAACAAGACAGGGATGCCCTCTATCACCACTTCTATTCAATTAAGTTCTAGAAATACTAGCCAGAGCAATTAGACAGACAAAAGAAAATAAAGGCATAAAAACAGGAAAGGAAGAATTTAAATTATCGCTATTTGTAGATGACATGATAATATATTTAACAGACCCAAAAGGGTCTACAAAGAAACGGCTTGAGTAAATAAATGAATTCATCAAAGTGGCAGGATATAAAATCAACACACATAAATCAAAGGCATTTTTGTATATCAGCAACAAAACTTCTGAAATGGAAATGAGGAAAACCACTCCATTCACAATATCCTCAAATAAAATAAAATACTTGGGAATCAACCTAACAAAAGAGGTGAAAGATTTATATAATGAAAACTACAGAACTCTAAAGAGAGAGATAAAAGAAGATCTTAGAAGATGGAAAAATGAACCCTGTACATGGATAGGCAGAAATAACATTATCAAAATGGCAATATTACCCAAAGTTCTCTACAGGTTTAAAGTGATGCCAATCAAAATCCCAACAGCATTTCTTGTAGAAAAACATAAAGCAATCATGAAATTCTTATGGAAAAACAAAAGACCCAGAAGAGCGAAAGCAACTCTAAGCAGTAAGTGTGAATCTGGAGTTATAGCGATATCAGAGTTCAAACTGTACTACAAAGCAATAGTACCAAACACAGTGTGGTACTGGTACCAAAACAGGAAGGTGGACCAATGGTACAGAATAGACGACACAGAAACCAATCCACAAAATTACAACTTTCTTATATTTGATAAAGGGGCTAAAAGCATGCAATGGAGAAAGAATAGCATCTTCAACAAATGGTGCTGGGAAAATTGGAAATCCATATGCAAATAAATGAAACTGAATTTCTTTCTCTTGCCATGCACAAAGGTTAACTCAAAATGGATCAAGAAGCTAGATATAAAATCAGAGACACTGCGTCTGATAGAAAAAAAGTTAGTTACGATCTTCATACTGTGGGGTCGGGCTCCAAATTCCATAATAAGACTCCCATAGCCCAAGAGTTAATAACAAGAATAAACAAATTGGACTTACTTAAACTATAAAGTTTTTTCTCAGCAAGAGAAACAATAAGAGAGGTAAATAGAGAGCCTACATCCTGGGAACAAATTTTTACCCCTCACACGTCAGATAGAGCCCTAATATCCAGAATATACAAAGAACTCAAAAAATTAAACAATAAGATAACAAATAATGTAATCAACAAATGGGACAAGGAACTGAACAGACACTTCACAGAGGAAGACATACAATCCATCAACAATTACATGAAAAAATGCTCACCATCTCTAGCAGTCAGAGAAATGCAAATCAAAACCACCCTAAAATACCATCTCACTCCAGTAAGATTTGCAGCTATTATGAAGTCACAGAACAACAAGTGTTGACGAGGATGTGGGGAAAAGGGTACACTTGTACACTGCTGGTGGGACTGCAAATTGGTGAAGCAAACTTTGAAAGCAGAATGGAGATTCCTGGGAAAACTGGGAATGGATCCACCCTTTGAACCAGCTTTTGCCCTTCTCAGACTATTCCCTGAGGATCTTAAAAGAGCGTACTATAGGGATACTGCCACATCAATGATCATAGTGGCACAATTCAAAATAGGTAGACTGTGGAAACAAACTAGATGCCCTTCAA